>NC_020497.1:21161063-21227484 GCF_000184155.1 Fragaria vesca subsp. vesca | reverse complement strand
GAAATTTGGATTCTGAATGTCTTTATTTCATTGTTTCAGAGTGCGGTACAACTGAGAGTGGAAAACACAGTGGCTTCTTCCAACTGCTTCTTCAGAACGCAGGTGAGAGATATGTTCTCATTCCTTTCTATTTCTTTTTTTTGGGTTTGTTTTTATTTTGCTGAATCTTTGTTTTTTGGCATTTGATGTTGGTTTTGGTGTTTTCTTGGAAGCAGGTGATTTCAGGGGTGCAAAGGAATGGGAAAGGTCGGAGCGTGTGGCGGCGAAGGAAACTGGTACTGTTTGAGAAACCCTAATTGATTGTTCCATCTAGTGAATATGTTACGATAGTAGTGAAAGATATGACTTCTATGTGAAATTGTGAAGTAGTTTGGAAAAAAGGCTTGTGGAATTGTTATTGTTGGTGCTTAACTGCTTAAGGATAGGGTGGTGGCATTAGGGTTTAGGAGCAGCCATTTGTAGTTTTTCGCATTGTAAGGTTATGGTCATGAGTCTATAAGTTGTGGATTGTTTGGTTTGTTTTGAATTACAAGACAAGAAGTGAGGTGTTTTTCTCATATTGAGTTGATCAGTTGTGTGGAACTGGATGAGGAGACAATATGTGACATGTTGAGATGGGATTCTTCATGTGACAAGTTCAGTGGCTGCTACCGGGCATGCAATACAGTCTGGACTCCAATGTTGAGAGGATTTGAAATGTGGGAAGGTGAACTTGCTTCAGTGTCTACTTAAGTGAAACATAATAAATTTGAAAGTACGTAAATTTTGACTTTTGTGAACTGAACGATGGGTTTTGAACAGAAGATTTAAGCAATTTAAATCGCAGTAGATTTAGTCGCTGTTGCTTGTGCATAACTAGGTTCTTACAGCAAAGGGGTCGAATGTAGGTGAGAAAGTGATAATATATTTGAGAGTCAAGTATTGTAAGGTTAAGTCGATGAGTCTATTGTTTGGTTGATTTCTGATGGAAAAACATGATTTATGTTCAATAGAAGTTTGAGTTTGTTTCGTATTGGATTCTAGTGTGTATAACTGGAGAGCATTTTATATGCAAGTTTGCCTTTCCCCCACAAATTCTGTGTTTACTGATAAATTTCAGCTACATGAGTGATCATTACTGTTTTGTATACCCTGTAAGTCAGAACCTTCTCATACTGTGCTATTGAGCATTAACTGAAGATGTCCACATTTTTCATGCTTTAGACAAAGAAGGATGACATGTTGCGATACGGAATGGACAGAGTTCCTTTTCTGGAGGAACAGGTTCGGAAGGTCAAGGATGGAGGACAGCTCATGGGAATGGACATTGAGAGACTACTACTCTCAGAGGACAACCGGTTTGATTTTGTGAATGAAATTGCGGCTGAGGCCAACGAGTATGTTGAGAACAACCGAGATGAATATGGGGGTAAGAAGAAAGCTATCCTTCAGGTGCTAAGTAACCGTGTGAATGATGCTGGGTTTTATAGACCGGAAGCATATGAAGAATCTGACCCCTTCCAACCAGGGCCATCGTATTTGAAAGAATTTTATACTTGATTTTGTGTTGTGCATGTTGTAATGGTACTTTAGACGGTATTGTTTTACGGTATCTTTTTTGCAATATTTTTCTTCTCCCTGTTACACTTACTTGGAAATTGGTGAAGAAAAATGAATTTGAGATCATGAACATCTTTCCTAGCATTTACAGTTATTCGATTAAACCAGTAGGTTGGCCAAGAAAATCCATACATGTCTGAAACTTGTACTAAACTATAAACCATACATGCTAAAAATTATAACAATACTCACCTCTCCAACAATTGTTCTTTTCACTCCAACGAGAGTACCTTGTTGAAGAACAGCGTACCGCAATAAAGGGGGCGGAATTTCTGGGCGGTGATTGTTGTTTTCTTATTACACTTGTTCTTTAAGATGTGGAACACACAATGTCTTCCTTAAAACCTTGATCATAAAATTTCTCGGCTCATCTTCATCGGGTTTCAAAGTAGTGAATCAAACCACCTAATAGGGCCGGTCTAATAGAAGCATGTTATGATGTAAATGTGACAAACGTTGTAGGCTTCCTGATAATAAGATATTTGGTTCGAACCTCAATTTATGGAAATACATCCCTTAGTGAGAGGCCATACACCCCCAACTACGAGTGGTAACTCACTCAGCCACCATAACAAAAAATAACAAAAAGAAAAAAATTACTGAATAAACCGTTGACAGTCAAACCCTTTGTCAATCTGACGTGGCAAACATTGTCCAATCATAATGCACCAAATGGCCCCACTTTCCCACCCCAATCCGTTAAATCAGTTAAAGGCCTAGCTTCACTCTCCTATGGTCTCCCTCTTATCCTCCACCACCATTCTCAGAACTCACAACTCGTTCCCTAACTCACCGCTTCAACTCAGTAGTAGAGACTTCTGCATGGCTCTGTTAAGTCCACAACTGCAGAGGTTCCTCTTAACCAAATACAACTGCAGCGGTGGAGGTACTGGCTCATTCAAGACCTCACCCACCAACACCAACAAGAACAGTAGCAGCAGCTTTTCCAACAAGTCAACTACCCCACTATGCTCAGCGATTGCCATAGACGCGCCGGGATCGTCCTCTGCTGATGTCGCCGGAGTCAGGTGGGGCTCCACCAGCTTGCAGGGAGCGCGGGAAGAGATGGAAGACGGCGTTGTTGTCCGGTCCGATGGCCTTGACGGTTATTCATTTGCTGCGGTTTTTGATGGACATGCTGGCTTCTCCTCTGTCAAGTTTCTCAGGTTTTGTTATATTAATAGTTGCTACTTTTTCTGTTTGAATTGGTTTTTTTTGTTTTTCGAGTTTGAGTATGAGAACTGTTAAAAATATTATAATTCGAGGGTGGGAAGGTTTTGTTTTGGTGAAGAAAATAAGAAAATGCGATTTGGCTATAAAAACGTGTGCTATAGTCCACGGTTTTGGTGAAAAATGGCAGTTTTGGACAAATAAAGTTTCTTGGTTAGTTTGTTAATAGCAAGTACGTTGGTTACTATTTGAGCAATATGATATTGTGTATAAGCATCATATAGTTTTCTGAGTCCGGGGTTTAACTTTCTGAATAATTTCAATCTTTGGTAACAGAGATGAGCTCTACAAAGAGTGTTGTGAGGCTTTACAAGGCGGTTCGCTATTAAGTGGGAAGGATATCAAAGCTATTAGAGAGGCTTTACAGGAGGCATTTGAAAGAGTTGATGCAAAGTTGTTGAATTGGTAGGCAAATATGTTGAATTGGCATTTGCATGAAATTTGTATAGTATAGTTGCAAACATGATTCTGTATTCGATATTATTCCATGGAAGGTTTAGATGGTGTTTCATTTTGTAAAGGCTTGAGAGGAATGGGGAAGAAGATGAGTCTGGTTCAACAGCTACTGTTATGTTTGTTGGGAACGATATGCTTTTCATTTCACATGTTGGCGATTCGTCTGTGGTATGGTGCTTTTATTTGAATGCTCTCCTGGTGTATGTATAGACCCCTTTTATATGAAAGGTGGTATATAGTTTGCTGATTTATCAGCTCACTGACTGATGCAGGTTCAGTCTTGTTCTGGAAAAGCAGAGGTGTTGACTAGCCCTCATCGACCATATGGAAGCAACAAGGTCTGTCTGCAAGAAATTAAAAGAATCAGAGAAGCAGGTGGATGGGTGTGTTTTTCTATTCTTCGTTTATTTCCAAGTTTTTACCTTTTTTGAGATAGTAAATGCTTGAAAGACATTGTAAGGTATTAACCTTGTAGACAACAGTTAAAACTGATTGGTGTTTTTCCTTTGTTCCATTGTGTGATTGCATTTGAGTTTGGTCTTATGTTCATCGGTTGACAACTTACATTTGGTGTCTATAGATCGTCAATGGAAGAATTTGTGGAGACATTGCTGTATCTCGCGCTTTTGGTGACATGCGGTTCAAGACAAAGAAAAACGAGTTCAGTCTTCTAACTTTCTGATCATTCTTCTATAACTTAGGGATGCATTTGTTAGTTTTTCATGTAATTTTTGATATAAGGATTATCAAGTTATGCACAATACTGAGGGTTGTTGCATTTTGATAAATGGAAAGGATGCTGAAGAAAGGAGTTGAAGAAGGAAGATGGACGGAGAAATTTGTTTCTCGGTGAGTAATCTTGTACATCTTAATGACTACTGCTTGCCTCAATATTTCTCTTCCCAGCCTTTTTCTCTTGTAATTTAGGATTCTTTGGAGTTTGGTCAGTTCATCACTACTAAGCATATCATAAACACATGGTTTAAACACTAGTGTACTCTAGTCTAGGAGCAAGTAGCGTAAAGAAGACTGTTCTTTCTTTTACTGTAGTATATGGTAAAACAGCGGTTATAAAGTAAAACCACTCATTTTATGTTGTTCCAGAGTGCAATTCAGTGGAGACCTTGTTACTGCAACTCCAGACATTTATCAAGCAAGTCTTGGGGCAGACTCAGAATTTCTAGTGTTAGCATCTGATGGCTTATGGGATTACATAAACAGGTATCATGACACTCTTGATTGCTCATTAAAAACTTTCCCAATTGTCATACTTTTCTCTTCAATCTATTCAAAAGAGGAGGAGTCACCTTTAAACTTCTGTTGCTGTCAATTTCAGCTCAGATGCGGTTTCATTTGTAAGGAATCAGCTTCGACAACACGGAGATGTCCAGGTATATATGGCCTGCACATTTGTATTTGGAAAACTACATTGATTCTAGAACAGTGCTTAACTACATATACTTTTTGTTTCTGATTTCAGCTAGCTTGTGACGCGCTTGCTCAAGCTGCTCTGGTAAGAACTAATTACTGAACACTGTTTTACTCTGACCATAGTGGTTAGATTCTTTACTTAATTGGGTAGTCTCTTATGACATAAGATTTACACGTTCTGCAGGATAACAAGTCACAAGATAATATCAGCATCGTCATTGCGGATTTAGGGTATGTATCTGGTTCTACATCTACATGCAGGCATGGTTTGATCACCACCTTGTTTGGTTTCTTTTCTGTTTCTAAACCCTGGTTTTGAATCACCCACAGGCGAACAGACTGGCAACGTTTGCCCTTCCAAAAACAAAATGTTGTATATGAATTTGGGCAAGCTTTTGCTACTATCGGGCTCGTTTCGCTTGGAATTTGGATGTCAACATCGTTGCTTTCTTCATGAATCTGAGGCATCCTGAGTTCCTGACTCCTGAGGATGATGTATATACTGGAAATCAACATAGGTTTTCACACTTACATTTGTATAATCATAATTGTACATGCCTCACGCCTTGATATACTTTTTATTTAGGTGAACTAGAATAATCTTGCAAGTGTAATAGTAAAATTTAGATGATTTTACATGATCAATGATAGTTTGTGAGTGAAGAAATTAATCAATCAACCAGAGAGTGGTTTGAACTATAATGTGTGCAGTGTGCTCGTGTTAAGAATTCTCTCACTCTCACACACACTACCAGCCAGACATTGCCAAAAATTGACAAGATAATACGACAGGTCGTAGCGAGTACCTTTCCTTCAGGGGCAAGAACTATGTGGGAAAATGACTTTTGAGGTTCTGAAATCACAAGTTTCAAGCGGAAGTGCTAGCTCATGCATTCACAGGCTACAGCAAAATCTAAAGGTGCGTGTATAAGATCAAATATATGCCCTTTTGAGATGACCGAATCCCAATCCTCAAAGAAATCTCAAAAGTTTGATAATTAGAGAAACACACACATAAAAGATAGTCAAGCAGACATTAGAAGTGGTGGCTTTTCTAACAGATGAGGAAAAGTAGTGTCTTAACTTGAGTCAGCAGCAAACACAATAGCATATCAGCTCTTAATATCCACCTAAAAGTCCAGATGATGAAGTAAAAAGGATGTTTATGCTAGTTAAGTGCTGGTAAAGGCCTTTAAACCTGTTCGAACTAGAAAAAATATATTCATACAGTGCCAATGGCAGAAAGTTTATTTCATACTTGATACATATATAATAGAGAAACAGTAGCCAAAAGGAATTGCATATGATATGAAGTTGGCATTCCTATATATGGCTAATGGCCACACAGGACAACTCGTTAGACTAGTACACCAGCATATCATATCAGCATTATTGAAGAAACTCTAGTCTGGATTAATGCTAGCCCTGTATATCAGGTGACGTACATCGTCTCCTTTAATTCCTTAGTACATGATCAAAATTATCGATACTATAAGTGGATCAAGTAGTAGTAGTAGTCGTATAGTAGCAGTCGATAATCGATCATGGGTTTCTCCCATTGCCAGGTCTCCTTCGAGGGTCGTGTTTGGGGTTGGCTCCCGCATCATCGTAGTCATGCATTGTTGCATCTGGCATCATAAACAGCTTCCTTGAATTCACTTTGACACCCTTCAAACACAGACCATATCAACTATCTAGTTAGCTAATCCTGTAAGCTAGCAGAATCAAGCTTCTGATAAAAGCACTAGTGCTATATATACCTTGTGAAGTAACTGATCATTGTCATCCTTGAAGCCTTCAACAGTGTTGTTACCTACAAGAGTTGCATGCAGTACTTATCAGGTCAAAAGTTTAAAACACACATATGCCATTATGAGTGAGATTTTTATTTGGCGTAATTAATTACCTGAAACTAAGGAAATGAGAAGCACTGAGAGGAGAAGTACTTGAAGAATGACGAAGTTGTTTCTAAGCTGAGCCATTGCTTATTTTCGTCGTGATCTCTTATCGATAAAGTTAAAGGTCTTCGGCTCTAGAGGAGGGAGGTAGGGGAAGAGAGGGTGGCCTTTTATGGTTGCTGAAAGATACTTGGGTGGTAGGAAGCAAGCAATTGCAAAGCATGTGCGCTATGACTTATAAGGAGCTATATATAGTTAAAGAGAGCAGAGAAGAGAGCTGTTATAGCATTCATTGTGTGCACTCATCCTACCCAATAGCAACAGAAACATGATGATGATGATGAATGTTAGCTTTACCCTACTTCCCTTTTGCCCACAAACACAAGTCAACTCCTGCAACAATTCCTTGCATGGCTTGAATTCCTTGCCCGTTTTCTTTTATCAGTTCTCATCTTCAACAATGTTCATGATCATGTGTCGACATTGACGCATCAGACGCCCTCATGGCTATTATATGCTCCCATTGTTTTCAATGGTGCACAAGTTCCAAGTGCAGGCCCATTGTTTCAATGCCATTGTCGATAAATTGTGTATTGAGATGTCATCACAACAAAGATATTACGTGTACCATAAATCTAACACTTGTATCGGTTCCAAGATACAACACAAGTACAAATACTATGATCAAAGTTTGAAAACTCATTAGACGCTCTCAATTTAGAGGGCAGGCTTAGAGCGTATAGAAGTCGTCTAGGCGTGCTGGACGGTGTTGTTTTGTAACACGACATATAATTATGGTTCGAAAACTCGCTAGACGTTACTAGGACGGATGGTTGGCTTGTAACTCCTAGATGGGTTAGGCGGCCCTGTTTTAGAACAATCTTTTGATTTGCTAAGATATTTCTTCACATTCACATATTCATAACCTTAAGGCTTTCGCTCGACAAAACTAATAGTGATTCTCAATAGACCTTTGACAATGTTAGACTTGGAGATCAAGTTCATCAAATTCTCTTTATCCCACCTCCTAAAGATCTGGTTTCAACTTTGGATCTAACCCAAACCTCAACGGATAGGAAAAGGACATCGATTTCGAATCGGGGTGTGACATTATCCCACCTCCTAAAGAGATCTCATTTCAACTTTCCGTAGTACAAAACACCACTGATGACCTAATTCTGCTTTAGGTCCTTCTATTTCGGCTTTCATCGCAAAGTGGATCATATACACAAAGTGGGCTACAGATGAGAGCAAATATATATTAGATACATGAAAACCTATGATGAATTACAAGGGTTGAATTGAAAAATTTGGCGACCCACTACTAGTTGAGAGTTGGGAGAGGGGGGAGCACTATCATAGTATTCACAATAGAGGGGACAAGTCAAACATTTACAAGTACACTACTATCTTATACTAATTCTATTAAGACAAAACATGTTTGCACTAATCATATTCCCCTAAAGCCCTAATTTAGGACCCTGGTAATCTATGTTGGTAATGATGGGGAGGGCTAGTCCATTTTTGGAACATGAAGCTATGCTTGGTACTTGGTCTATGGAAGCCATGGATGAGATAAGTAAGTGCTGTGAACAGCGTAATGTAATGTAGTGTCACTGTAATGGACTTTACCAAAGTGGGACTGGCTATTCATTTTGGATGCTCACTGAGATTTAATAGCTATATATTTAATTTCTAAGCTTTTGTTTTCATAAAGTTAATGACGAGTCCAAGACTCCCAAGGAAGAAGATCACCTCACATGGTGTGGCGGGGGATTTGCCAGAGAAACAAACAAGAGGTACAATATGGAAAAGCAGAGAGCTCAGTATTATTCCACTCACTCGCACAATGGTGTGTGCTAGTGGGAGTCATATCACAAATTCACAATACATTACAGCACCTTCTCTGAACTGTCTTCAGTGTTCGAAAATCTACCATATCTTCCTATTCAAAACTCAGACGACTACTTTAGCTGAAAATCTACCATATCTGCCTAACATAATTTGCTAGGTAAACATATTGCAATGAATACCAAAATCAGAATAGAGCTTGTTGCAAGGGGTAATGAAAATTATATCACAAAATTCACATAAAGTTTAATTTGTAATATGTCTTGAAAGATAACAAATGAGGCAATCCACCAAATACAATGCCTCTCCCAATCAAGCACCATTACACTTTGTGATGTTGAATGATACCAAATTCCAAAAGGTGGAGATAGCAAAACCCAAGAAGTTATTACATGTTCCTGAGCAAAAGAAAAACCTGTTCTTCAAAAAAGCCGCATTACAATGATTTCATGAAATGCATGGTATATTGGACATATGAAACTGACTTAAATCTAATAACTTTGTGAATATGAAAAATGAATAATGCAATGCAGGATCTGCGTTTTCCAATAGCACGTCTCGACCCTCAACCCATAAGAGAAAGCAGTCAGATCTGCTGATGAGATATTCTGGAATACACACTAACTATGACGGATGAATGAAGATATGAATAGATGCAGACTCTAGATTCAGGAATCAAGACCTGGTAAGGAAGACGTGAGGGACATGGCACACAACGGGTGGTGATAAGGCGTCAGCACCCGAGCAAACATTAGGGAATTTATGCATTCTGACCCAAAAATCACTGGAGGAGATCACCGCAGGAGACACACATATTGGTAAGACCTTCAGTATTCAAAGACCAATCGACCTGAGTGGCTGAGAAAAGTTGCACTCATCAATGTCACTTACCGTCCACTCTGGTGCCAAAATCCTCTGTGACCTGCATGCCTTAAACCGCTTCAGTGACACTCACTGCCCACTCTTCTATGAAATTACCAGGACCCAAGCCCTTTGTGCTGATGCAATTGTTAGTCACAACTTTTGTAGATGATGCAAGTTAGTGACAACTTGAAGACTGACACAGCTTCCGTTGCCCGACTGAAAATGGTGATGCTTGACTCATGCAATTCTATGACCCAACTCAACACACCCAAATGCATGCAGGGACTTCCAAACAAATAGAATACACCAGGTGGCAGCCTCAGACAGAAATGGCACGACTAATTGCCAACTTGGCCCATTCTGCAGATTCTTTAATCAAAAGATCTTCTGAAGACAAGCATTCATTCAAAAACTCTCTGCTAGACATAGATTGCTGTATCAAAGAGCCTGCATGACTTCCCAGTGTATCTGCTAGATCTCCCAGAACTCCAATAGCTGTTTTCATCACCACATCATCCCTACAAACAAGTAGAGTTCCAAAATTAGGGGGGAACAATATATCACACACACACACAAATATATAAAAAAGATAAAAGTACTAAACACCAGACGGACTCACATGTCTTTCCCCATGTATATGCTATCCAAGAACTGCAGGATATGAGGAGCATAAGCTATCAAGAGCTGTGTTTTTGGTGAGTTCTTGAAACCTTGGAAAATCCCAGAATATGCCTCCAAGATTCCATTTCTTAGAGAATTGGTATAGTCTGTCAATTCATCATCAGCACATGTGCGGGCCGACATCTCAGCAGCACTCTGAAGCATTGGCATGGCATATATCAAGTACTTCTCAAAGTTCTCTCCTATCGCCAGAGCTATATCACCAAAGCAGGAAAATATAGGAGGCTTTACAGAGCGGTGCAGCTGGTTACTTGATAAATCCCTTAGCAGTAGGGTCATTATTCCATCACAATATGGCAGAATCTTATCTTCCAATGCCCTAGCAATATCCCCTACAACACCGACCGTGACAGCACAGATTTGGTACTCCTCAAAATTCTGAAGACCCATTTCCAGATACTTGTAAAACTCGGGCATGTATTTTGCAAATTCTGGGCCACTTGCGTAAGCAAGGGCCCCAATGGCAAGCATGGCTTCCTCATGGACAGTAGCACTTCTACAAGCAAATACTCTCAAGAAAAGTCCCATTATCTGATCTGCATACTGCAGAAAAACATATTTGGTTGGCTCTGACGAACCTAGCTTTTGAATAATGACTTGTAAGCACCCACAGAGAAGTCCCTGTAACTCACTCTGCCGCTCTCTCTCATCAGATGCTAGTCCCTGGCCCTCAAGAGTCTTGTGCAGTTCAATCATTATAAGAGGTACAAGTTGCAATACCATGGAAGCAGTTTCTTCAGTCGAACATCTAACAACTTCATTCAACGCTTCATATGCAGCAGTCCTTAATCGTGATTCCCCAGCATCTTCTCTGTGAGTAACAGTGATTAAAGATTGAACAATTTCCTGGAAAAAAGGAGCCAGGGGAGATGATGCCCCTATATCCTCATAACCCTGGGCAAGAAAATAAAGAGCGCCACAGGCCTTCTCAGCAACATTTGGCACATCCTTCATGCTTTGAAGAAGAACTGTGATGATCTGTTGGCAGTTTGCTGGTGTAATAATCGGTGCATCCACAGTTGAACCATGAAGGAATTCAAAAATCCTTCCTAAGGTCCAAGCAGTAGTGTCCTTCACTTGGTTGTTTGGGTCCTTTGTCAAAGCACTGAGCATGAATGTCAAAGCAACATTAACAATAGGTGTCAACTTGTCTGCCGACGGACCCTCCAAGATGGAACCAAAAGCATAAGTCGCTGCTTCCCTTTGCCTCCACTCTGGCTTTGTTATGTTTTCTTCAATAAATGGCATGACAAGCGGAACAATATCGTCGCCCACTGTCCGAGCCACTAGACAAAGGCATGTTCCCCCAGCCATAGCAATATTCCAAGCTCCTTCATCCTGATCCTGATCCTCTTCCTGCTTAAGTAGTGTCTCCAAAAGCATAGGGACAAGAGCAGGGAGTGCCTGCTTGATAAAGTAAAAGCAAGGAATATCAGAGTCCCCTGTAAAATCACCCCCATAATCTTCCAATATATCTATCTCCTCGTCACAAACTGAACTCCAGAATTCAATGGCTTGAAGAGCAACTGGTTCCTGGTCTTCCCTAACTGCTTTTGCTGTGATGTTAAAGATGTCTTGAATGTAAGGGGCTATTTTGTCGTAGTAAGTTGATGAAATTGCAACCAGACACTCAAAAGCAGCCAGTCGTATCTTCAAATCTGGGGAGAGAGTTGCCTCACAGACAACTCTCATAATATAATCACGCTCCATAGCATTGCTAAAGTTGGCTTGAGCAAAACCCAAAGCATTGTACAGTGCTCGGGTGGCAGCAAGTCTAACCTCAGTGCTCCCTTCAGATGCATTCATACCCTGAACTACAGCCGTCAGTATTTTATTTACTTGATCTTGATCCACAACTTCAGGCGAGACTTCCTCACACAAGTAGCCAAGAGTCTCTAAAGTGGCTTGCTTTACATGAGGCGGTAACTGGTGAATATTCGACAAGAGTGATCCAATCAGTTCTGGCCACTGTTTCTGAGGCAACTCAATACCAGCAACTTTCGCAATGACTTGTGAAGTAGTTGAACGAGCATCTGCCACAAGGGAAGAAAGGGTCTGTAACAAGCACATTTTAATCTGGTTCTTCGCAGAAGGATCTAGTGCCAGCCATCTCTGAACAAGGTCAGACTTCCTATGTTGTTCCTTAGCATCCAAAGCATTCTTCAGTATCAAACCAGCTAATTTTCGGCTCTCGACAGGTTTCTCTTCATTCGCTAGCTCTCTAGAAAGAGATAACAAAAACAAAGGAAGATCTTGCTCCTGCAACTGTTTCAAGCTTTCTTCAGCCTGCTTCCGCACAGTGCCATCTATTGCTTGAGCATTCAGAAGCACCTGGGTAACTTCCAGCGCCATACTGTATCTGAAACTACAAAAAGAATAACTGTTTAATAAATTAGATCAATTCAAGGTAACAGGTGACAAATAGATCATAACATCCACATTCTTGCAGGACTACAGACTGAGAAGGTATTAACATCAAGTAACCAAACATAAACCTACAGCTGGACATAAAAACAAAACCGCAAACCCCTGAGTTAGTGAATTTGCCTGAATAATCCAAATTAACCGCAGAAAATAGCCATTCCCGAAACCACTCCAAATCTACCAACAGAACAAATACTTCTACAACTGAAAGAGTGAGTGTGAACACTATGATTACAGTAACCATCAATCCATAGCATAATCAATTAAAGCCGATTCGGACAGTTTCCTTAACACTGCTAACAAAAATCTATATTACACTATCCATTCATCATTACACATCAAATTTGAACCTAAACCCTGCTACACTCACAGAACCAAAAACCCTCATTTCCACTAAAACAATCCATAACACAAAAACCGCATCACCAAAATCCAAACGAACAATTTCACAGATCAAATGAGGCTAAACACAATCACACGCATACGATTTCACAAAATCCTCACCACATTAAATAAAAACAAAATTCGCAAAAAAAAAAAAAAAATTCAAATCCATAACCGATCGAATTGCTTCAAGCTAGTATCGAAACTGAACCGCTCGAGCGGAATCGAACAGTAATCAAGCGAATCGAACCGCTTTGAAATCAAAATCAAAATCACAGTAGTACATGTAACATAACACTAGTTTTTAGCACTGAAACGAAAATTAGGGATTTGAAATAGAGCATTGATATATAGAATTACCTGTAAACGAAGAGAGAGCTTGGAAAACCGTGCGGTTACGGATCGGAGCAGAGAGGGCTTCTTCTTCTTCTTCTTCCTCAGAGAAATAGTGAGAGAGAGAGTTGCTCAGCTGGACTTTGGATTTTGCAGAAAGGCTAAAAATTTCATTTAATTTCTTTTGAAAAAAAAGAAATGGATTTCAATAATTTGCGGGCCCCAGTTTTATAGAACGCGTTCGTATGGGTCTATTATTTTTTTAAGGATGAAATGTACACCTTTTTTGTTTTTCTCATTGTAAATAATGGGGGTACTAATTTTACGCGATTAGATGACATTAATTCAGATGCATGATAATTAGTAGTTACTACGTATGAAATGGTTACGAATGACTAAGAAAGAATTGTGTACTTATTCGACCGTGTACGCATTTAAAATACGTAATTTTTTAGTTGTATAACTGTTGTTACGTACAGCTGTTGTTATTAGTGAAACGCACACTAAGAGCTTATAAAGACTTTCTTTAAACTTGTACATTTCTATTAACTGATTGTGATATGGGTGCATATTACATCAGGAAGAGAGCACAAAATAGAGTGATCAAAGGTTGAGATTGTGATGGCTTTAAGATGTTGATGTTATGTACAGTAGCTACATAGCATTACCTGCACTACTGGCTCCAAGCAACTCATTGGTGGAAAGACAAAGCACATTACCTGGACTCTAAAAATGATGATGACAATGCCACAACAATTATTATTTTCTCTTCATAAAGAAGTAAGAAATATATAATTGATGCACAGATAAGAAAAGAGCCCATCATGAGTTGGAAGTTGGAACTTTGCTACTGTCATTGAAAATCCATTTCCTTCATTTCTATTTTCCTTTAAGTTTTCCACAGGAAACAGCCAAACAAAGCACATCATTCTTTGTTAGGGTTTGTTTGGAGTTTGTGTTTTTTTTGTTTTTTTTTACAAAAAAAATTCCCTCCAATGTTTGGAGTTCTTTTCATAACAAGTGATTTTGCAGGAAACACTTCATAAATCTGTCTAGCTAGGAGGGCACTTGGATTTGTGCAAATCAAAAATGGTACTTCCTAATGAACCTTCCAACTACATTTTTCTTCTTGATGCATTGCTTCCTGCAATTGGAGTCTCCTTAGCAACTTTCAAATGTTGAGATACGTAGGACAATCCTCCACCAGATTACATAGATCAAAACATTGCATTTTCATTGCATCAAAGTAGTTTAGAATTCGTCATGATCATCATGGATGTCATCGTCGTCGCTGCTCTCATAGACCGTGTTGTAGAAAACATCTTCGTGATGCAGCATCTCTTCCAACGTTAATTTTCCATCTTTGTTATCATCAGCCTGAAATGAACAATGCCACCATCACATTTTTCAGTAAATGCTCAAATGTATCTAATAAACCAGTGCTTTCTTTCACATTCATATATACTACAATGTATATATACTGCACTCAACTGACCTCATGAATTAGAAAACTTGTGTAATAAGTAGCATAGGTTAGTTCTCCTGGGTAAAGATAATGTAGTATCGGTCTCAATTCTTCAGCTTCCAAGAATCTGCCAAACATTTCCCAATTTTTGAAATTAGTCGTCATACATGTTGTTAATTTAGGCAGTAAATGAAAAAGAAACAAGCTAGTTTGATGTCTGTATAGTACTTGTTCTTGTTCACATCAAGCTCTGCAAATTTCTCTTTTGCTATGGGTAAGTCGCTTGTCTCAAATTCAACGTAATTCTTAAAGACATTGTAAGCATTGTCCGAAAACTCCACAAAACTCAGCTTGCCATCTTTATCATGGTCCATCCTTCTGCACATTTCAAATTAATATTAATCATGCATGTAACAAACTAGGGATCCAACAAACTGTTCATAGAAAAGGAATGTGGTAAACAAGAGCGAAAATCGGTATTGTATGTGATGAGAATGAATGTACTTCATCTTTTCTGTCAACAGCCATCTTTGAATTCGGTCATTTGAACTGTCTTCTGGGTGCAAAAAACTGCAAATGAAAGGTAAATTAGCCGAAATCTTCGAAGAAAATATTAGTATGGGAATAAAATTAGAGAATTTACTCTTTAAGTTCACTGAAGGTAAGTAAACCATTCCGATCAGCATCAGCATTATCAAATTGCTGCTTCCACCATCCAGCTTCTCCATGCTCCATATCATTCCTATCTGTTTCACAATCATTAACATCATCAATGGTTGTCCAACGAATCCAAAATATACAACAACATCGTTCTGCTTCGCGAATTAGAAATTTTGCAATGAAAAAAGATTCCGAAATCAAAGGGTGGAAATTATTTGAAACCCTACGGTGCTCTAGAGTTTTGAAACATTTTCCATTCCGTGAACCAAACAAGGCTTAACGTTATGAAATGGAGCTCGAAAGAAAAGTGCAACATGTAGAAGGTAGACAAGTATTGTACCAATATCCTCAATGGAAAATTGTGGCAGATACTCCCTGAAAGAAATGGCTCTATCTCCATCTCTATCATTTTCTGCCATTACTCTCCGTGTCCTATATATCATTCTTTCCATGGCTTGTGCCACAATCCAATGCTTCAGCTCATCGTAGCTGACAAATCCATCTTCGGGTGCCACATCCAACAAAGGGAAGAGATTCACCAGCCTCATGGTTAAATTCAAGTTTCCCGCCTCGTTCAAATATTGCTGAGCTTCCTCAACATCATTAGCAATAACCAAGTCGTGTTCCGTATCTATTGTATGATTGTGGTCTTCTAATCCCTTCTCCTCCACGTACCGTTCCATCTTGGATACTAGAGGGTCGAAAATGGGGACGTGGCCGGTGAAGCCAAGGCGGCGGTGATGGCCATGGTGGCGTGGCTTAAAGGGAGAGAGGACTATAAGAGCAACAATCGCGGCGGCGAATAGAAGATAGACCCCCTTCGCCATTGCTTGGCGTTAAAGGAAGAAAGGGGTACAGAAAAAAGGAGAAAGGCGAGGTCATATGGGACATGGTGGGGAGATACTCCGCCAAAATCCATGTTGCACAAGGGTGGCGAAAACGGTTAATGACAGTTAGAAGTGGGAGGTACATAAACATATATAGGATCAGCCCATTTGTTTGTGTACCAAATTAGAAATAGAAAAGCAAACAATTATATTGGATCCATGAAACATAGAGAAAAAATGTATTATGAAATTTGGTAATCCAAGTAAAATTGAATTTTTTAAACAAATTTTAACTTCATATCACCTCACTCAGATGTTATTCGCATTATATGGCTGACAGTGGCTTAGTTCTCTAGCTTCTTGTATATTTTTTATCTTATCAATAAATTTTCGTAGGGGACGATAAAAGTTAACCAAAGTTATTATATGGCTGACATTGGCTTAGTTCTCTAGCTTCTTATATATTTTTTATCTTATCAATAAATTTCCGTAGGGGGCGATAAAAGTTAACCAAAGTTAGTATTATGATTCCAATAAACCAGGCACCAATTCAAGATAATCCTACTAAGAAAGTGACCATGGCCTCTCACAATTTTAGCGTTCTTGCTTGTTATTAGTATCCATAGCAAAGATCTGCGCAATTGAAACCACAAAACCAAGAGTCGATATTGAAATGATTTGCATCTAGCTATGAAATATATATAGACGAGGGACTAGGAACTCTGCAACAGACATATTATCATCACTACTTTTACATCAATAGCCAATTCATATTGGGTTTCTTAATTTAATTAACCTGATCGATGGAAGGATGTATTGGAGTAATACTTCTACTCTTCTAGTTTTTTTTTTTGTTTAACATATGACAGACCTATTTTGACAGAAAAACCATTCATGAGTTAGCACAGTTTTAGAAATACGGAATTCTATATTCAGATAGAAAGTACACTCCAAACAAGAAGAAAGTATAACCAGATCAAACTCCACTAAATTGAATTAGACAACCCAGCTTTAGTCGCCACAAAGTTCCACAAAGTTCTTTGAAGCTACTACAACCTCCTCGTCCACCATCTCTTCCTCGACCTCATCATTGTCATCTGATATGACCTGCCACTCCTCCTCCTCGCTATAACGGTGCGATGGATACCTCACAGGAAGAGGGTTTAATATCACATCATCTGGATACTTAAAAGGAAGCTGGATCCCACACTCGTACAACTCCTCGACCACCTTATTATATTCTTCTACAGTTAGAATTCTCCTCTTCCTTTGAACACATTGTGCATCAGAAGGTCCATTAGAGTCATCAGATTCATCCCTCAAAACTATATACTCCATCATATGACGAACTTTAGATTTAGTTGGAGCGGGCTTCACACATATCAAAGAATCACTATAAGCTTTACTCACACCAAAACCTCCTTTCAAAGCATCATCCTTCTCCACTAAAGAAGCTCCGTTATAGTGATCTTTCAGATTTAGATCTTGAATCAAACAACAAGCTTCTGAAGCCATTCCTGCCTTTTGTAACGAGTTCTCCATATGACCAAAGTAGGTTGCGATTGTAAAAGACCGAACGCGGAGAGAGAAATGTTGCGGGAGAAATTAACTGAGAGAGAGAATTTGGGGAGAATATCGTTGTATTTCATTCATAGAATAAGTCTCTATATTTAGAGGATACAATACATAAGAAAATTACATATATTCATATTACAACATTGATATCGAATCCTATTCTGATTCTATTTTGACTAAGGCACACACAATAAATCATATTTTTCTTAAACAAGAAAGATATAATATTAGAATCTTAACTAATCAAAATGGGAAGGTAATTAAAACTAAATCATACATTACATGTAGAGATGAAAAAATTGAAATAATAATTTAAGAAATTAATCTTTTGTATCTTTACTGTTTTGGAATGTATTAATATGTGAATATTTGATATCAATGCAAATACAGTAGCTTGATATCAGTATTTTTATCTTAAGGATTATAATACTTGAAGAATCTTAACTAAAAATGGTAATTAAAGCTAAATCATAAATTAAATGTAAAGATCGTGATATATGAATAATGAAAAATAAAAGTTACGATCTATATCAAGGATTACCAAGACGCTCTAGCTTAACCCGGCCAAAAAGGCAGCAACACCAGCTGAGAAATCTAAAAGAAAGAAATTTACGATCTTCTCCAGGTCCGTTGTTCTTTTTATTATGATTTTGTTACAAATTAGGTTGCCTTATTTTGCTTGCAATGTAGTTCATTAGACGAAATATGGCTACCTAAAATTGCCTCAATTTTGTCGCAACCCTCATTGGGGTAGTTTATCTAACTTGTAAAGATTTCAACCTTAAAAAAGAAAATGAATTCCTCTGGTAATAAACAAAAAGTGTGCATGCATGTTCTCTGCTTCTCTGCTTCATGATAGATTTCAAATTTCATTATTTCAATTATGCCTCGATATCAATCAATACGATCGACCTAGCGCTTCAAAACAACAGCCAAAAATACATGAATTACAATTGTACGAATCAAATGCATTCCTGATAATTAAAATGCTGCTGAAAAAACCAGAGCTGCAATGAACGAGGCTGCAAAACCAGATTTGCAGAAACGAGAGGCTGCATTATGAGCTGGCGGTGGACTTGGCGGGGAAGATGGTGAAGATGGCTTTGCGTTATCCTTAGTATCCTTACTGTCGACGTCGCATAATGACTTGTGCTGCCCGCCACAATAATACACAAGATCCATGGCATTATCCTGAGTTGAGTTCAGCTTCTTCAACACCATAGGGTCGCTAAAGGCGTCGCAAATGCATTTCTTATCGTCACCCAAGAGCATATCCCTCAACGGTTTACAACATGTCTCAGGAACAGGATCATTGGTGGTTTGATTTCTTACTTGACAAGGCGCCAGTTTCTGCATGCATGGAAATGGTCCCTTGATATCCTCATCAAGATCCAACGTCAACTGGCCTAAGCCTACAACCGCCCATGAAGCCAAGATGATCACAAACAACTTTTGCTTTGAAGTAGCCATAGTTCTGATGATCGAGCTAGGTTGTCAATCAGATTAAACGCCTCTCTCAGAAGTAGAGGCTCTTAATTAATTGATTGGCAAAATACAGGTGCGAACAATGAGCCAATGAGGTGTTGGACTGTAAGAGGTATTGGTATGATGTTAATATAGATAATCTGCATCGCTATATATAGGCGTCTCCTAATTGGTGATAAGCAATAAGCCATCTAATAAACTGTATAATAAAGATCTGTCACCAACTTAATTGGGAAAATTTGAACTGGGAGGATTGAGCTATGCCATCGTTGTCTTTCGCGTTTGTGTCTGCGTTTTTCTTAACAAAAATGGAAAGGTAATTAAAACTAAATCATAAATTAAATGTAAAGATGAATTAAAGATATGAAATAATAATTTAAGAAATTAATCTTTTGTATCTTTACTGTTTAGGAATGTTTGATATGTGAATATCTGATATCAATACAAATAGCTTGATATCAGTATTTGTATCTTATGGTTTTGGAATGTATTTAGACTAGTTTCCTTGCAAGTAAGGTTAACCGAGCTCATTATGTATTTGTGCTCAATCGTCTGTGAGTGAAATCCATTAAGTAGGTCAAGCCTTTCGCTCAAGATCATTAAACAATATGGGTTCTCATCTCCAAAGCTTCTGCATGTCTACAATGATATTGCTCATTGTTTTCTCAGCAACCCTAGCAGTATGTCAGCCCCCTTCCGCTAGTTCCTTGGAACAAAACAACCCAGCTAATATCTCCCAGATTTTTGAAGATTGGATGGCAAAGCACAATCGTGTCTACTCCACCAGTGAAGAGAAAACAAGACGGTTTGAGATCTTCAAAGCCAAATATCTCTATGTGCAAAAGTTCAACAATGAAGGGGGACACACGTGGACTGCTGGGCTTAATGCCTTTTCAGACCAGACGACAGCGGAGTTCAGTTCTCGGTGCTGCGGCCGCCGCCCATCTCGCCTTAGGCGTAGGCGATATGATCTCAAGCCTACAGCCCCAATGTACCGGAGATACCGTTTCATGCCAAGGAGAGCCCTGGGATTTGAAGATCAGGTCTTGGAACCTGGGATTTGATGATTACCTGGGATGCTTCTTTTCCCTTGGTCAATTATAATAATTTGATATTATAAGACTGGAACTTCTTATTTTCCTTTGGTCAATTATAATAATTTGATATTATAAGACTTGAAAATATGGACGTATATTTATACGACGCTTATATTTTCATAACAATTCATGTATTTGATTATCCATGTATTTTATAATAAATTCATATATGTGAAGATACACGCCGTGTACGATGATCTCTCGTCATAAGACTTTCGGCATATTCAATCCTCATTTCCTCTTGTTTGAAAGACTTTCAATCATTCATAATCTAGTTTTGAAATAAAGATTGGTCAAGAAAGACTGGTTTATTCTAAGTAATTTTGTGAGCATTCTTTCTCCCCTAGTTTGGGTCTCGATCAATTTTTGTGAGAGGACTATAAGAGCAACAAGAAATTTGAAATTAATTCGACTCTCAAACACATGTATGAGATTCATTGACATAGAAAAAGAAAATTAGATTTACCAATGCAATGGCCAAAAAAGTAGAGGCATTGGCATACTAAACGAAACATGGGCATTGCTATGCATATGCTGCAAGCCTGTAACAGTTTGCGTGGTGATTTTAACTTTTCTTGTCATCTCCACAATAGGGGAAACAGGAAAAGAAGGCTACACAAGGACAATGTGTAAAACTACATACACATACTGCTCTACTTTAACATTTTTCCAGAGGCTAAATTTAGTGGAAGGGTTATACATCACCATATACAGCCATCCACAAGGACTAGTTGAAAAATCAGTACAGCAGGAACAGACGTAGACCCTCTGTCAGTACCTCTACTCCTTTGCACGCTGCAGCCACGACCATTTTGACTCACAAAGATCAGATGGAGAGTTGCCATCGTTGTCTTTCACGTTTGTGTCTGCGTTTTTCTTCACAAGATATTCAGCGATGCCCTCTCTATCGCACACAGCAGCATAATGCAATGCAGTTTGGCCCTCATTGTCCTTCCAAGACCAAGCAACACAGAACTTTAGCTTATGTAAAATGAAATAACATAAGCAAGATGGAATTGGATTGCAAGATTGGAACATAAAATAGATGCTTATAAGTTTAATCTACCTTTGCATTAACATCAGCATTCCTGCTAACAAGCATCTCAGCCATGTGTAGGTGGCCACGATCAACAGCCCAATGCAATGGGGTCCTTCCCTCACTATCTGAAATCATTTCACAAAAGCTACTTCAGATGGTGATATCACCAGCACAGATAACAATTACGCATCCCAGGCTTGACAACTACGGAGATATACCATACAAAAAGAGTCTCTATAAACTTTTGGCCAGATTCCATTTTAAGTGGTTTCAATGAAAATAATGCAAGATTTTAATATCTCAATGGTGAAGGAAAGAGGTGACAGACAATAGAAGAAAATACTAAGGAATGTAGTAAGCACTTGTCATGAATTAACAAAACATAAGCTCTACCTTACTACCTACAAAATACGAAAGAACATACAAAAGTTCCACACCCAGCTCCCTATGAGGTAAGCACATTTACCACCAAGCCATACTAAAACTGGAGTTTCATTCTTTCCGCATGCCGCAGTGGTTCTATTCACAACCTTAATCTTGATATATTTTTTCCACATTCAATTAAGTATGATGACAACTGACGACAACCTCAATTGCTCATATTTCCACAGGATCCTAACAGTGGTACTCAAAGCTATATTTTAGGGAACTAGACATGGATTAAGCTTCATATCTGGCTCGTAACAAGAAACAGCCCCTAAGAGCTGGTTCATGAGTAACGCTACTCTGATCACAACCCAGAAACACACTACATATGTACTATCGGTTAACAGTTACAGCAACATTCAAGTAATCAATACGGATGATCATGATGAGAAGAACTTGAGTAAAGCTGCACAGCAAGATAGAGGAAGAACCAAACCCTTTGTGTCTACTGAAACACCACTGTCAATGCATTTAAGCAAGTTATCCACTTCTCCTTCTCTAGCAAAGGCATGAATCGCATCCATTTTGCTGCAAAGTAAACAACTTCAATTTAGCATGACTTCCTGATTTTTTTAATTTTTCTTTCGAAAAAAAAATTTGTATTAACTAATGACAGGGAACAATAAAAAATGATATACTTAGCTCATTCATTTCAGATGACTATTTTCAGAGCATTGTGAAAAACAAAATTGATATAACTACAGACTTAAGACACCATATAATACTAGTGCATTCCTGGGTTCTAGAACATGACTATGACTGTTTCGGTAAAACTTAAAGCAGAAGAAAACATATGTAGTGAGAAGCTTACAAATCAATTTCAGATCCCTCCTCATAAACAAAAGTGCTGAAAACCGGCCCCATTGGTCCTTTAGAATCATTACCACCCGAGCTACCATCTCCACCTTTGCTCTTCTAGCAATACAGAAACAAGCCAGCAAGAAAACCAAACAGGAAGTAAGTAACCACACAGCATTACTGATACGGCAAAACATTAAAAACAAATCGAGACTTACTCACCACAATCAAACCATCAGCCCAAGTAGGATATAGCTCAGAAACAATATCAAGGTACTTCTCCATTGCATCCTCAGGAGGCATAGCACCTAGTTTCTGCCATGCTTGCCTACCACATATCAAAACCTCAAAAATCTATAGTTTAAATCATCAATTAAAAATATCAATTCACGAAACCTCGAAACTCCTGATCCTAAACCCTAAACAAAATATCACCCTAAACAAAATATCACATCAAGATCAATAGAACAGTACTGAGCTCTCACCACTTGGCGCGAGCCGTCATTTTCAGCGCCGACGGCTGCGGCACGCTACATGGTCCCTCGGTGGCGATCTTGTAAAGTCCGTAAAGCTGCAGCTGTTTCTCCGTCGAGACCTTCGTCCTCTCCGCCGCGGCCGCTGCCACAAACGCCGTAGCGGCGCTGAACAGCTCGTCCAGTTCCGTACTCTCCACGCCTTCCCAGTCATCGTCGCTCCCAACCTCGCTGCTCCTGACGCTCCCGTGCTCGGCGACGACCGAATCGGCCTCGTGGAGCAGCGCGGCGGAGTCGGCGGAGCGGGCCGTGTCGGGGCGGGAGGGACTGGGCTCGGGCGGAGCGGTGCCGGCGCGGGTGATGGTGAGATTTTCGTCCTTGAAGGAGACGACTATGGAGATGAGCTTGGCGAGTAGGTAGGAGAAAATGAGGCCGAGGACAACCGATTGGAGCAGCTGCTGCCAGTCGCCTCCCATTTCGGTTTCGGCTACAATTTTAATTCGAAAACTAAACCAAGTAAGAGGAAATTGGAGAGCAAAAGAAAGCGGTGGGAGATTTCAAAACCCTAGAATTTGATCAATTCACAAACAGAGGGAATTCACGAGCGCCGGTGGGGGGACTCAGCGCACCGTATAGAGTGAGAGAATGACTGTTCTGCCCATGCACGTGGATATATGGGCAGAGGGTGAAGTGGTCATATAGGGTATTAGATTTCTGGAGAGCAGGGATTGGGTGCGGGCGTCTGTACCGTGGGCTGTGCGGTGAAGACGGATGATCTGTACGCGTGTATAGTTTTGGCGAATAGTGTAGTGATCCGACGGTGAATAGAGAAAGTTAAGGTGCTTGGCATGCAGTGGATCAGTTGGGCGTTTATGTAACTAGTGTCAAATTGCATTGAGATCCCGAGGGGTTGGTCCGATCTAAGAGGACAAAAATGGTAATTTGGGCCGTCTTAACTTGTAGCACTGAAGTTTTACTAACGCGATGGTCTGCCAGGCGTCTGCTTCCTCTGCCTTGCTGTGTAAGGGTGCGGTGTTTGCTGTTGCGCGGACAAATCTCCCTGCTCACGTGCAATGCACATCCGGTATTAAGAACAATTTCAGTGTACTGCGTATATCTTCACATATATACATAGATAATTAAGATTAGAGAAAATAATATAGAAACATAATGATCAAGTATATAAATTATTATGAACGGTTATGATTATATCGTGTAAATACACGTAGTGCATATAAGAATTTTCAGTATTTTTAGACATTTATATGCTAAAATCATCTTGCATCTGTATTTTTGTCATATATCTTAATCATCGATATGGTCTCGTGTTATTTTACAATGATCACTTTCAAGCTGCCAAACTAAAAGCATAACAAACGGTTACTTTCAATTTATAATGACTATTCATGATAGTAAGCTGATCGAGTTCATATTTCTCCCAAATACAACAAAATTGATATTCACAAACAAACAGTTATAGTTTTACTACATGTTTCTTTAAACATTATAGCATTCTAAATGACAAAGTTGATGTCTATCTTACAATCTTGAGCTATGAATTCATTATATAGAAAAAGGTAAACATAGAAAGGGCTACTAAGGTGGAGGTAATATATCTTCAGCATTGCAATTCTCTCCATCATCAATACTTGCATTTTCCATAGCCTGGTATAGAAAAAATTCAGAGTTACAACAACAATGAAGATAAATGGTTTGCTTATAAAGAAAAGAAGAAGAAGAACTTTTTGTAACCAAAAAAAAAAAGAAGAAGAAGAACTTTACCTGGATCGACGGTTGTGGTGGCTCCCGTTTGCTCAAAATCGCAATCATAGCCGTTCCTTCCCATTGCTTGATAGTATATGTTCATGGCATAAGCTGCATGAGCTCTAACTGTGTTAGGCATAAAGCACGGCCCTCCTTGCTTAATCGGGCCACAATCCAATCCTAGCCCACAAACATAATCAATGTTCTTTTGCAAGGCCTCTGTGTCTGCCCCATTTTTGGGCAAACAATATTGTTTTCCTGCATGCAGCGGCGACGGAGTTTGCTTTGGGCTTGGGCTTTCATTCCCCGGTGTAGACGAACTAGCCTGTTAGATCCAAGTCCACAAACCAAATAAGCAGATACAAAATGATGTCATGAAAAAGGGAACATTTTTAGTTTGGTAGTCAGTTGCGGCAGCTACCGTGTGCCGGAGGACGCCAACATTGTAGACCGGTGTCATGTCGGGTCGGAAAAGCCCAAAGTTTCTCTCGCTTGTTGGGCCGGGCTTGAGGTTTTCATTGAAGAGGGCAAATATGTAGGTCTCAAAAGTCCTGTTTGGCATCAACGGGGTACCATTACCGGATGTCATGTGACGAATGAGATTTTGGTTGTAGTCGGCTGCGCTCTCTAGGTCAACTCCAACTTGGCCTGCATCACCCTTCGAAGGCCAGCCTGTTTCGGCTATAACAATTTCGAGGTCCGCAAAGCCCACAACCTTTAAAGCTGAATATATAGCATCTAATTGGGCATCCAACATGTTGGTGTATAGAAGTTTAGTATTGGGATCAACCACACCGGCATTTGGTCGGAAAAGTGCATAATCGAGCGTGTCGCCCGAGTATCCGAAATAGGGATAGGGGTTAACCATGAAAGGAGCCTTAGTGACTCTCAAAAAAGTGAGTAGTGGTTTAAGGACATGGGTGTCATAGCCTTGCCTAAACTTACCTGAGGATGGTGGACTTGAGCTTGAGAGAATGCCTAGAGAATGTGGAGTAGAGACTTTGATTTGACGGTCCAAGGAGGCATCTACAAGTGCCATGTGAAGGGTTTGCATAGCAGGGACTAAATTCCCAATGAACAACTTGTTGGTGGTGGAGAGCACTTCATTTCCTAGCAAGATGCGGACTATGTTGGTGGCCGGGGTGTATGGTATGACATTGGTATTGAGCCAATTTTGGGCAAACCTTAGTTTTGTGAAGTGGGGGATTTGGTCATTGGGGACCGTTATTGTTAGGGGAATGCCGGAATGAGCAAAGGCTTGGAGTATTTGAGGGTTGGTGTCAAAGAGCCTAACACGGTTGATGATGGTGGATTGTAGAAGGAAGTGCGCGACTTGGGACGGTGGCGGGAGGTCGTTCGCCACCGTGCCATAGTTCACCCCTATAGATCCTTGCACTCCTAGACAAATGTTTATATTAGTTAAGTAGTCATTATTCATGTCAATAAATCACTCCTACTAGATTGAAATGTCTAACATATCTATAGCATGAGGAACGGAGATAGATCATAGATCGTTTGATGAGGCATACCTTGAACATTGAAGATCGAGGCAAGAAACAGCAAAACGATAGTGCTTCCTCTGGTTAGTGTGATATCAGGCCGACGATTTTCCATGATGAGTAGTAGTGATGCGTACGTTGGGGAGGTGAAGAAGAAGAACAATGGTGGATATGACAATGGGGTAGCATTGGTGAAGTATAAGTATTTGAGCTCTAGATGCTTTACTTTGGAATCGGGCGAGTATGACATAATCTTATCTAGCTTGTTGTCGAGGGTTAAGTACTTGAGTAGAACTGTGCATGTCTCAGAGAACTCTACCTTTGAATCTGTTCCATCACATTCCTTTACATCTGCTTCTTGGATTTATATATACCTTAATATAGTCAGGAAAATATCCTTTTAGCACAGCTTAGTGTCGTCTGCTTAACAAACAAAGTGACTAGATTTTTCAGTTTGGTTTTACTATAGTTGTTGGTAAAAGCTAGCTAGTTAAACAGTTTTGGGTGTACCTTGATTGGAAAGTAGGGAGAGAATTATCTTTACTTGCCATGATGGAGAAGGAATTGCAAAATGAAAAGCAAACCCACCAACATTTCCAACCTAGACAGAACCTCTTGTATCAATTATCATGAGAATATGGGGGCAAAGAACAACACGTACACCATAGCACTTCAAGTCTAGACCGAGGCTGAAAACCAGAATCCAGTTCAGCTAGCTAGCTTAGCATATCTGCATCATGCTGAGATTTCTAGGCTAACTTAGGAGGTTGATTTGCATACAGAATTTTCCGGAAAAGATTAAGTATAATCTTTGTATCTCTAGTCTCATTATATCTAATCTATCTGATCTCGTAATCTGTAACATTCACCAAAGGAAAAGAAGCATTCTGCGTAATTTCACATCCCTCTCCAGCCTCGTAGGACATCCTCATGTACCCTCCCTCCCCCCAACTCTTTCCCCAAGAGTTCTGAATCTTCCAATACTTCGTACCGTCATCATCTTTTCCATATCCGACCACTAAGACAGCGTGGTCGCTTTCCACCCCACAAGCCCCACGAAATATTCCGCCTGAATATTTAACAAAGTCTAAGCTGTTTGCAGCAATTCCAGCGGTCACTGGTCCCCGGCAGAGGGCTTCCTCGAGCGCCGTCTCCGTTTGTGGACGTACCAGCGCGAATGCCATGATGCTACCTCCGACAACCTGACTTGCTCGGCTCTTGTCACATATTCCATTCTTCTCCGTGGACCCGTATCTTTCTTCGCTTGCCAGTCCTCTATTCTTTATTATGTAACAATAAGCATCAGTTTCCAATCCTCCTCTACAACCGTCACCGCGGGCACAGTCCAGAATTTGTTGGACTGAAAGTGGCGGAAGTGATACCTCAGGTCCTGAACTGATTCTGGTAGCCGATTCTACTGCCGCCACCGATGCTACAGCCCAGCAAGCACCTACATCATATATCGTACAGAAGTATATATGGCAGTCAGTCACGTACGTCTCCGACAACCAAAAAAATATTGAAAAACAATATTTACATTTCTATATATGCTAAGCTACAGTCTTACCGTCTTACCACATTTGAATCCTTGTTGTCGTACAGGGCTTACGGGGCTCGGTATTATTCCTCCGCCTACATGCGAAGTATCTTTAGTCCAATCGACTTCATATCCACGACAGTCCCTTCTCTTGACCAGAGAGCTTGAATATAACATGTTGAGACATGTGGGATTGGAACTCTGCTAGCGTATTTCTGCACATACTGCAATAAGGGTGGCTGAGAAAACAATGAGCAATATCAAGCTATGGAGATGAGAATCCAGATTGCTATATTGCTTGATGATCTGATGAGATTCTGAGCAAAAGAACGTAAATTCTACATGAGCTTAACAAAATCGTTCACAAACATATGCATAAACACGTTCTTATTAGTTATTATCTATACATGAACTTATTGTACTTAATGGGATCATGAACATACCTTCGTTGATTTTTATAGCTCCTAACAGATCAGCTAGACGGTCTACATCTGACGAGTTCTTAGCTTTTGTCTTCTCCTCTCTGCTAGCTTTAGACACCATAGATGGGATGACCTGAATGTCTTGTTGTAGAGAGAACAAGGACCAAATCACCTTAGTTTTAGAGACACATTGACGTACCCTTCCAAATGTTCTTCCACAGAGACACGACTTAGTAACCAAAGAAACCTCATATAACGTTTCCATATGCATCACCAACACAGATAATGGTTGCTAATGGACTCTTTAACTCTTATGGATCAGATATACTTTAATCCATAAGTGACTAAGACTAGTAATAACATAATGCTCTTATTAATTAAGTCGAATTTTGTTCTAATTAGAATTTGCATGTTCCAATTAGTATTGCATAATGATGATGAGATCACAATATGGTTGTTAAAAAGAAGCCTACTTGGTCGTGTATTTATTTATTTATAATAAATAATAAATGAGTAGACGATATTAGCTTCTCGGAGACAGACAATATAAGGAACAAGTCACACCCTCATTCTCAAATAAGAAGGGTCTGCCACATTCTGGGAGCCCACCGCCCGTCCGGTTGTGTATATATATATATAAACGAATCATCTAAAGAACCAACAGAAACTAACCTACTTTGAATCATCCAAAGAACCAATAGAAACTACCCTATTTTGAATAATCCAAAGAACCAACAGAAACTAATCACCACATGCACTTTGAATGACTTTCCTTGTAAGAAAATCAGCTAGCTTAGCATATATGCATGCTGAGATTTCTAGGCTAACTAGCTAGGAGGTTAAGCTTGTTAATGAGAAAAAAGATTTCCAGGAAATCTTTACCTATATATACAGGTATATATTAAGCATGTTACTGAGAAATAAGATTTCCATGAATTCATGATGATCAAAATTAATCTAAGCTATAAAACACAACAAATTAAAATGAAGCTAAAATGATCTTTTTGGTGAAATTAGCTAGATACTATCTTAATTTTAATCATCAAGGTGAGCAAACCAACAACAACAAAATACTACTGTACATATGCATTAGCTATGGCAAGAGGAAATGTAAGGCTATTCACTTATCTGTTTATCATATATCTTCCACAGATCTCAATTAGTGCAGCCAGCAAAGAAGACAAAGATGGCTTATCGATCTGATCGTCTCTGATATAATGCTCTAATCAAGTACATGGATGTTTTAATCTATCAAAACTTCCTCTGCTTCTAACGTTGCTTGCTCAAATGAGTATCTCAGATTGATCTGCAGCAGTAGCTAGCCAGCATGCACCAGCCAAAACAACTGTCGCGGCTGGAATACTCATTTGAGCAAGAAATATTACAAAGAGGATATCAAGTATGCTCCAAAAGCTTCTCTCTCCTCCACAAGAGTTCTTACTAGTACCACATATATGCACAACTCTTTTGTAAGAGTCTTCAAACATAAATAGGGCTGCTCATGGCCACTCAAAACAAAACAAGCTTAGGTAAGCCACTGGCTTTGGTAAGTGGGTTTGAGTAGGTCAAGGATCTAGTGTGAAAGCACAGTAAGTGAGAGCTACCTTTAATTCTGAGTCGTTGAGTTTGATTTTTCCCATTTTATGTAACTAGCTAGCGAGCTTAGTATAGATGATGAGGTGAAAAGGGAAGATTGTTGGGTGTTAGCATGCATATGAGGAATGGTTTGGAATGGAGATGTAGACTTGCAGAGTTGGTCATTTGTCGGTTCATTTTTGACGGTCCGTTCAGAAGTCTATGACATGGATATATAGGTACTGGCTGCATAGTAAACACACACCAATAGAGAATTTTAGGTGTTGATCTGGAATGGTTGGTACATTATATATAACAGTGTTAGCTAATTTCCAAAGTACAGTATTCATTAAAATTAGATCAACCACTATTTTCACATAGCTATATATATATACACATGCAGCTTAAAAATATTAATGCGTTCATTATTCTGCAATTCAAGATTTGCGGCTAAAAGATCACTGTTGCACTTAAATTTCTTAATTTCTTGTGTCCTTGGTTGCCTGCGTCCAAGTTCAGATTGAAATTAGGTAGAAGAAACGATGAAAGGGAGATGACATTTCTACGAAACTGGGTATATTATCTCAACATCATATACTAAGTATATGCAGGAATCAAATCATGATGAATTCAAAGGAGTTTTGATGCGAGATGTCAAACTTGTACATGTCGAATGGAATTGTTGCTATCAGGCCTCATCTAACTTGACCTGTCCCTGAAGAATGGAGGGTCACTTTCATAGTCTTTCAAGAACTAGAAACTTGTTGAGTTGGTAAACCAAGTGGTTTAGTCCCTGTGTTTATATATATGCTTTAAGGACTGGGGAGTAGAGAACACGTTCACCGATCCTGGAAGGAGCATTGGATACTTTCCATTCTCAAGAATCTAAACAATATATTTTACATAATTGAGCATAATGTATGAGAATTCTATATAGACACTAACTATGTGTATAATAACAGGTTTAAGCATTTCAAAAAAAAAAAAAACAATAACTGGTTTGCTTCGAAGTTGGTTGGTGATGTGCAATCTGATCTAACTACCTTTTTCTTATTTAAAGAATTTGATGAACAGTTCTCAATATAAATTCTTTTTGTTTTGTATTGTTCGGAATGGAAAACATAATCATAAAAAGAAGAAAGCCTCCTGTTTCCACTATATGCAAACACTTAATACACACAAAGCAGGCTTTCTATATGGATATACACTTAAGTAAGCAAAAAGTAAACTTGAAATACATGAGGCACCAGAGGTTGCTTCTTCTTCTTCTTCAACAGATGGATCTCACTGTATCAGCTAACAAAGAAACTCGATAATTACTAGTGAGAAAATTGTTATCGGCACCCCAGAACAGCTCTTCCTTCTTCATTGATAGTTGTATTTCTACAAATTTTCTGAAGATCAATGTATCCTATAATGGTGTCCTCAAACACTGCACCCTCAAGTTGTGCATTGTCGAAAGTGGAGCCTGATAACACAGTGTTCACAAATAAAGCTCCTTGTAGATTGGCTTTCTCAAAGTTAACCCTGTCTAGAACTGCATTTGTGAAGTCTGTACCTGTAAAGAACAACGAAAATTTTGCTCGTTTATAAACTAACCATATTTTGATCCATACATTTGACAGTAACGGTAGACAATACGCAATCTTACCCTTGAAGCTAGCTCCTGCAGCATAAGCCTTTGACATTACAACTTCTGTCATGTCTGCACCATCAAATTTTGCCTCAGACATGAGTGCTGCTGCAAGACTCTTCCCCTTCAGGTTGGCCTTTTCATTTGTGAAATCACAGAAGCGGAGATCAATTGCCTTGTCATAAACTCCATTTGCTTGACCTATCGTGTTACCAACAAACGCAAGCTCACATCTTTTTGGGTCAGTTGACAATGGAGGCAGCCTCTGATTGATGCAAAAATTAATGTAAATCTAATTAGTAACTTCCATGATCATAAGTCAAGGCATAAACTAGTAGTCTTCAATTCACTGTTGTCATTACCATATATAACTACTTTGGAGGGTGAAATTTCAGCTTCAACTAATTTAACAACCATATCCTGAGAGCCTAAGGAAACAGGAACCTAACTCGATAGAATACTTATAAACCTAGCTAGATAGTAAAATGTGGTGCAAAGTATTTGATTTTCAATTCATACCATAAAATGGTACGGGAAAATCAGGAGTTCTAAACTGTTGATGCTACATAGTATGCTATTCCCAGGCAAGGTTGCTAAAGTGAATTGGTATTATGGTATATACCTATATGGGTTACTCACTAAAACAAAGTTTATTTCTCGGCTGTTTATTCGATCATGCTAAGCTTTCAACCAAATTTGCTACAAAGGCAACAGTCAACAGATTCTTTGAGATCCGGCATTCAGCTGAAGTTGCATACCAAACTGTATTTCCTAGTCCAACTATTCTATCAGCTCGTAAACTACTTAGCTGGTTGTATCACTTGTATGTCCTAGTTTTGTTTGGTTCTTTCAAAATGTTATCTCAAATTATAATCTCCAATGGGACATTCAGTAGTCCATTGGTATATCTCTCTATATATAATGGAAAAAGATAGTCATTAGTAAGGTGAACAGGATTAAGATCCCCTAAAGTCACTTAAGGTTCCTTTCATCAGTAAATTAACAGAGTAAGTCAGTCAGTAAATTCAGAATGAGCTAAACTATGTTCTGAACCTGATTAGCAGCAATAACAGGTGAGGCAGTAGTTACAGCCCAAACAGCCAGAATGCCACAAGCTACATTCTTTAGCTGCTTCTTCAACTGAGGCAACTTTCCCTCCAATTCAGCACCATCCCTAGAAGCTGCAACAAAAACCAACAAAGTTCTATATCTTTTATTCTTAGAGAAACCTAAAATCAAAGCAACTGTCTTTTAAGTCACATCCCAATATAACTTTCAGAGTTTAATCAAAACAATTAAAATGAGATGAACTAATTACCAGAGCAACAAACACGGAGAGGTGAACGGAGCTCTAGCGCATTTAAACGATGACGTTTTGCCGGAGAGAACCGGGTCGACAGTGGAATTGATAGAGAAGCAGCCATGGTTTTTGCTTCCTCTGTTTCAATCTTCAACTCCTTATCCGTTATAGCTGTTAGAAAGATCAACGCCACGTGGCATGACACGTGGGATCGCGTATGGCCAATCGAATTGTCAAGGGAGATATTACAAAGAGCGACATGTCGTACATAAATGAAATGAAACGAAACTTTCTCCCAAAGCAACATGTGATGATATTTAATCCTTGTGGTTCTAGGATTTCCTTTTTCACCTGGCGACCAAAGAAAATCCTATATATAAGAACACAACAAACAGGACCAAGAAGAAAAAGAAGTATAAGTTGAAGAAGAAAACAAGATGCCGAAGAACAAAGGAAAAGGAGGAAAGAACCGCAAGATGAGAACAAACAAAGCCGAAGATGAGAAGCGAGAGCTTCTCTTTAAAGTAGATGGCACGGAATACGGGCAAGTCACACGCATGTTAGGCAACAGCCGACTAGATGTCAAGTGCCACGACGGCGTGACTCGCCTCTGCAACATCGCTGTCTCGCCTCCGCAACATCGCTGGCAAGTTACAGAAGAAGGTTTGGATCTCTACCGACGATATTGTCCTCGTAAATTTAAGAGACTACCAGGATGGTAAGGCTAGTGTCATCCACAGGTACATGCCCGACGAGGCACGATCGCTCAAAGCTAATGGAAAGTTGAATGACAATTTCAGACCTAATGAGGGTGATGATGATGACGAGGACAACAACGGCGATGATAACATAGAGTTTGAGGATGCTGATGTTGATAGAATCTGAGTCTTGCCCTACTGTGATCATATTTTGTTGTTATACACTAATATGTTTGTTTGGTTGGTTACTTGATAATTATTGTAGGTACCGCACCATACAGTACCGGTTCAAGCCTTATTTCAAACTGCATCGGTTGTAGTGGATCGAATCATTGAGAAAACTCCAACCGGCATGAAAGCGGACTGGATTAGGATTGGGAAAATTTCAATCTAATTCAAACCAACCCACACCAGTTTTAATTAATTAATTAATTATATTATTTGTAATACAAATTTGATGAACTATAAATAGATTATGATTTGATTTATAGTTTCAAACCTTGAGCCCATAACATTTCAGGCCCAACTCTTATCCCTTGACGACGATAAAAGAACTGGAAACGCCTCTGGCTTCTCTCTTAGCTAGGGTTCCCACCGTCTCTCATTTTTATCTATCTCAGTACTTTCGTCTCTCTTGCAGACTCGCATGGAAAGCGAGTTAGATTGATTCAAGAAAAATATTTTAAATAATATGGGTTGAATCATATCCGAAACCAATCCGGAATGCGGGTCACCCAGATATCTAGATTAGGCTTTTTGGAATATGGATACGGTTTGAAGAATTAATTGCCAAAGGGAAAAAGCCCTAATGCACAAAATAGAAAAAGTCAAACCCTATTACAATGATAATCTTTTTTATTAGCCCATTTGAATACAAGGTACTTATTTTAAGCCCAAATACACAAATCTTTATTAAAATATAATAAAATTATATTTTTAAAGACTTTTTTACCCTTACCTTTTACTTAAAGAGAAAAAGTGAAAAAGATGGAGGGAAGACTTTGCCGGAAGCACATCGGGCTCCGGCGGCCGCATTCCGGTCGCCGCACTCCGAACTCCGGCCGCCGGAATCCGGTCACCGGTGACCGGAATTTTTCGACAGCCGGAAAATTGCCAGCATCCGGTGGCTGGAATTTTCCGGAAATCTCACTGGATTTTTTTAAATGCCATCGGAATTTACGTGATCTTAACCCAAGTACGAAAAAAAAAGTTTACTACCCCTAGTAAACTTTTACTGGGGGTAGTAAACTCAAAATAAAGTTTCTCCATGATCATTATACACCTTAAAACAATGAAAAATCAACTTAGATGCAGAAAAATAAAGTTTACTACCCCTAGTAAACTTTTGCTGGAGGTAGTAAACTTTTACTGGGGGTAGTAAACTTGCAAAACAGTAGCTCCAATGTCATAATTCACATTGAAAAGGAGAAAAATCAACTTAGATGCGAAAAAATAAAGTTTACTACCCCTAGTAAACTTTTACTGGGGGTAGTAAACTTGCAAACAGTAGCTCCAATGCCATAATTCACATTGAAAAGGAGAAAAATCAACTTAGATGCGAAAAAATAAAATTTACTAACCTCTAGTAAACTTTTAAAACGGGAGAAAAATCAACTTAGATGCAAAAATAAAATTTACTACCCCTAGTAAACTTTTTACCTGGGGGGTAGTAAACTTGCAAAACAATAGCTCAAATGTTATAATTCAATATTACAAACGGAGAAAAATCAACTTAGATGAGAAAAAAATGAAGTTTACTACCCCTAGTAAACTTTTACTGGGGGTAGTAAACTTGCAAAACAGTATTTTCAAGATCATAATACTCACTAAAACAGAGGAAGAACAATTTAGATTCGAAAAACTAAAGTTTACTACCCCCAGTAAACTTTTATTGGGGGTAGTAAACTTGCAAAATAATATTTTCAAGGCCATAATACAGACTAAAACAGAGGAAGAACAACTTAGATGCAAAAAAATAAAGTTTACTACCCTCATTAAACTTTTACTGGGGGTAGTAAACTTGATTTCAATTTTTAACATGATTTCATATCGCACGCAACACATTTAGACTCAAACATGAAATTCACCAGTTTGATCTAAACAAGAAGAATGAAATAGGACAACACCTTTTGTTTAACAATGGGGCTTTTATGGTCGAGACGCTTCAAGACAAAGTCAGAGACCTCCTTGACGATGCTGACATGCGATGACCTCAGGAGCTGGCAAATCTCCTCCAACTTGTAGACCGGCGCGACCTTGTCCTCGTTGGAGGTAGCTACGTCGACCATCCTCGACCTCCAGTACGACTCCACAGCTCTCCGACTCGAATCCATGATTGATTCACAAGGTCCTCAAATTGAGTTGATCCGATCCAACAGAGGCGGTGCTCGGATCGATTGCAATTGGATCGGAGGAGTGGAATCCAATACGCTTTGGTGATTGACTGGTTGGATTGGTATTAGGGTTTTAGAAGAAGAAGAAGAAGAGAGAGAGAGAGAGAGAGAGAGAGAGAGAGAGAGAGAGAGAGAGAGAGAGAGAGAGAGAGAGTAGAGNGAGAGAGAGTAGAGGTAGAGAAGNGAGTANAGAAGNGTACGAGNGTAAGNGAGANAGACGAGTAAGTGACGTAGAGAGAGAGAGAGAGAGAGAGAGAGAGAGGAGAGAGAGAGAGGTCAGAATGAGATGAGAGAAAAGTGAGGAGATGAGAGAGAGTTTTTGATCGGGATAAAGAGAGGAGAAAGTAAGAAACAAAGAGAGTTAAATGAGGTCAAGGGTAATGACGTCCTTTTATTAGAATTCATTGGAATGAGGTTGATAAAGAGTTTTTCATTGGAATAGGCAATAAACCTTTAAAATTAGTACTAAAGTGTCATTTACTCATTGCCAAATCATTTTTCAAGTAGATTGGATTAGGGTTGAGCTCTAACCCGCACCACACCAACCCGCGCCCACCCCTAAATTATTGTACAGTGTACTTTGTTGTTGTTAAACCTATTTAGAGGTTTGGTTGCTTGTGATTTATGATATATGAAACTATGAAACATAGAAAGACCCTAACACTATTGTTCGACTCTGAAGCCTACACTATTGTTTGTAACGCTCCGATTTGAATTCTAAGATCCATTACTCATGCTCTACGAATACACAAACACTGTAACAGGCTCGATGTGATGAGGTGAAATTGTGCAAAATCAGAGCGTTACAATTGCACTCATAGTCATTCGTCCTCGTATACCCATCTAAACCTCCCTTTAAAATAAAACTATTACATAAATAGAAACAGTCTTTCCCCTAATTCCAAGCAATAATCCATGGACGCGCTTTGTTTCGTATACTTGACCTTCTCATCGGTTTGAGCTTCCCTTTCTCTCTACCACTCCCTGCATTAAATCTCAGATCCCATATTTTAACAACATTCGCCGCCGTCGACGTTCCGTTTTCTCGTCGCCGTCGATGGAGAGCCAGCAGAGCTCGTGTCTGAGCTGGCTGGGGACGCACGTGGCCTCGGCCTTCTTCACGTCGCTGGAGCGGTGCGCATGCATCAACCTCTCCACCCACGACGACAACGACTTCACCACCAACCCCGAGGAGGCCCACGACCGCCCTCTCATGCTCTTCTCTCGCTCCGTCAACCTCAGCGATCACCGCCCCCAGCTGTTCATCCCATCCACGCCGACGACGTCCGGCCATCCCCACCAAAACGACGTCGCCAAGCTCCCCGTCTGATTATTAAGAAGGTGAAAGCTGGGGTTTGTTTTTGTTGCTCTAGGTTTGTTTTCTGTTTTTGTTTCGAGTTTGTGGGGTTTGGATTCAGACCTGATCCGATTTGCATGTGTGGATTTTTTTGGCGTTGCAATGCATGCATGAAGGTGATGGTGTAAATAAAATGGGTTGGTTTTGAATGATAAATGTCTGTGTGCAAAGAGATCGAGTTTCTTTTTCTTCAACCAAATTGGTATCTCTTGTGTTTTTCTATATACAATCGAGTTTTGTTTGATCAGTTCCGCACATGAATACAGCCGGTTAGATTCATTTGATTGTTAGTCTGATGATCGACAGCTACCGGAGATCGAAATGGATTACATAGTACGTTTAGGATCAAATAAGCATTTGTAAATTTCTAGCCAAATCGATCAGTTCAAAGAACGCATGCAAATTAACACATACCCCCGAATTATTTTTCTTTTCGTTTTTTGAAACTTTGATTACTACTGGAATCGTAAAGCATGAATTGGAGTGAAGATAATGGAGAAAGATTGTTGAACAAAGTACCTGATGAAGAAGAGCAGGCGTTGACGGCCGAGTCTGGTTCGTCGACTGCCGCCGGCGAGAGACACTCGTTGCACTGGTAGTTTTAGTGTCATCCCCGCCAGGCCGCAGGAAGTTGATTTTTGTTTTCCGTTTTTACCCCCATATAATTATTTCGAAATAAAAAAATTTTATATTTCTTTTTTTAAATGACGGATCCCTTTAGCCCGCAGACCCAGCCCGCATCGATTCCGCCTAGGCCCATCTCTCGTCCGCCTTGCCCTGGCCTCTGTTCCAAACCATCACCACCATTCCGCCACCGTCCACAGTGAACCAAACTCTGGCTGCAAAACAAGATACACCAAAATGCAGTAGTTCTTTTTCACTGCTCTGCTACATATGGTGGATTGCATTTCATGATCATCATCGTTGGGTTTTATTTGGAAGTAAGGATAGGTCCATAAGATCAAGATATGAAGCTTGTCTTGGCATAATTGTATTAGCAGCCAAGAATCTTTCAAAATTGTACGTTTTGTTTTTTTGCACTCAGTGATTAGGGAAAAATAATAATATCATGTCCAATTATGATTGATCATAAAAGTAATGATGAGAAGAGAAGAATCTGGATGTCCAATTATAATCGATCTCCTAAATCACTTCTTTATGCTCTTTTCTTCATAATTGGTCATTAGTTTGTTCCCATTGTCTCCTAATAGTGCTATCTTTACCTGCAATGTGCTCCATTGCCTTGATTTCTCACATGTCCTGCCTCACTTCTCAACTGTTTGTTTAGATTCTTTTCTTCTATGCATATTCATTCATTGCTAATGGCAAAGCCGCCTCATATGCAAATCGAAACCTCGATTGGTGGTTTTGCAAAACATATCCAATTCCATTGTTGTTCTTAGCTATGAAAATGTAGAGAACTACATGAATATATCATTTAAATACTCCAAGATGAAACTGTAGTTACATTATCAAAATCTCAAAGTAAATTCCTGTTAACAAAAGCCCTATCTACTGGAGTCTAATCTGAGCAACTGTTAGAGTAAGACTGAACTAGGAGTATAAATATACAATGTTTGTTAGCAAAAGGGGATTCCGCAACTTTCACAATGCTCGTCCACCATGGATTCGAGCAAAAGCAACCGTTCCAGCCAGAAAACACCTTCCCCGAGAGCGTGCTTGGATGGTCTGATTACCCATCCCCTGGCTGCTGAAATAAACTAGCCACTATAGAGGAAATTGACGCCCTAAACAATCACTGCTAACCAAAGGTCACATACACCCACCATGAGACCGTACAAAAAAATGGCAGACAAACAATTCAATAATTCTGTCCGGCCAGCATGATAGTATTGTGAAGTTCCCCACCATTTTTTTCAGAAACAAATTTCAGCCACCAGCTCTTGATTCCCCTATCCCATCTGAGAGAACAAAAGAAGTTCTACAAGGCCCACAGAGCACCTGCAATTATACAGGGATGATATCTCAAGTTGGCCTCGCCTAGCAAATGGCTTCCACATCAACTTCGGCAAACCGGCAAATCAAAAACATCCCACGGAGCCTCAATTCAGCCACTTGCTCATTCCAAAATGGATTATGTTGCAACCATTGAATCACTGCCACTTGTCAGGACATAAATCAGTCACTGTTACCTCTGAATCTGAGAAGGGACCCACTGAAGAAGCAAATGCTTTAGTCCAACCATCAAGCACATGCCTGCTAGAGTAGTCAACCTGGACCTGCTGTGGCAATTGATGCAGCCGAAGATAATGTAGTCACTCGTCAATCCATTAGATTTGTAGCTTGTAATCAGCTGAAGAGCGCATCACAGGTTGAGTGTCCTGCAAACTGTGATAGGAACAATCCTTTGAAACCATGCCAAAGCACTTTACTATCGAACAGGCACTGGTAGCCCATAATTGTGGAACGATTTGATCCGTCCATCCCAACCAGCAGTCACAATAACCATACCCCACGCATGGGAACTCGATGTGCTCTGGCAAGAAGTTTTAAAAAACTTGTACTCAGATCTGTGCATTGTGGATGACTTTGGCAAGGGGCTTGATGTCGGAAGCTTCTCCTCAGGCCAAGTCGCAGATCCTTTGGGAATAGACTCGAGGAAAGATTCTTGGCTCAGAGAAAAGCATGCAGGTGAAGAAAAAGGCAGAGTTTCTGGAAATTTATTTTCCACAACACCAAATTTTCCTGCATGTTCTAAGGCCTCACATTTCAAACCAGACCACGGTATTGCTACGGAAGCATCCATGGTGAACCGCTCACATGATCTAGTACTTTTTGCCTGAGAGAAAAAGCTTTTCTCCTGATCACTGCAGTTCCATATATATACATTAGAATCCTCACTTGCTGATATTATATGTTTCCCATCTGAAGTGAAAGTGGCAGATCGCAGGTTTGCTGCATTCTTTAATCCTAAACAAGAGACGAGAGATGAGGTTTAGCAAAAGGATATGTCATATATCACATCTAAAATTCACAAACATGTGGCATAAAATTATGCCAAAGGAGTGTAAAATTTGTTTGCAGACAAAGGAATCTCATGAAAAGAGCTTACGAAATGCACATACCCTTGTATTTTCCAACCACATTCAAACCATGAAGAATTCTGACTTGTGAATCGGCGCAAGTGACCATTACTTTGTCAGGATCATGAGGGAAATACTGCATTAATAACATAATTTAGAAAAGAAAAAAGAATGGATCCCTAACGAATAGGTAACAAACACAAGAAACCAAAAGAAGAATACAAAAGTATTAGCTACCTCAAAGCCTGTTATCTTTTTGCAGGGAGCCTTCTTTTTACTGTACAAACATATTTCAGCATCCATTTGCAAATGATTATCTGTTCCGAGAGAAACATAACCAATTCATCAATATGAATATATTTTCCTACGTGATTAAACTGTCATTCATTTGCCGCAGGGGGGATCATAAATATCACAGCATACCTGATATATTATAAAAGCGGCATATGCCCGTCATTGAGCCTACAATAGCACCCTGCACAAGAAATCAGTAGTACTGGTTAACATCAATAAATAATGAGCATACATCATATCTCTACATGATGAAAGGGCAAGAAAATCACCAAACCTGCCCATCAGGGCGATAGCACACCGCAGAAACTATATCTCGTACATCACTGTAATCAACAACTTGACTGCAAGGAATTCCCCAAATGCGAACTTTGCCATCTATTGAACCACTAATGAAGTAATTATCATCCACAGGATTGAATTGAACACAGGTCACTGCAAGAGTCCACAACATAAAGAAAAGAGTTCGCAGTTAAATTCAATTACATGTAACACATTGTGGTTAGGATCTAGCTGTTGTATATCATCATTGGCTACTGCCTCAACAAGTAAAGATATTTTAAAACGCAGGTAAATGAGGCAGAAGCGCACCATAATTACTATGGGCAAAGACCTTGACGCAATCAGTGCATCCCACTTGCCATAGACGAACAGTTTTGTCAACTGAAGACGACAGGAGATACTGCATTACAAAAAAAAATATCAATGGAAAACCAAATTGAAAGTCTGTCATGTTTTACTGGATTACAGTCATGAAATGTTAAGTGCAATTCAAATAATCACTTACATTGTTCCTTGACCAGGAGAGATCCAAAACTTCACCACCATGCCCATGAAACTCATGCAATGGTTTGTCAACTATCCGAAAGATTTTAGGGGGGAATATGACACATGCTGAATCTGAAGTTTTCCTCATGCTACGTGCTTTGCTCACTTTCTCTTTATCCGCAAATAGTGGATTCAGTTCAGAGAGATGATTCACGGTGAAGTATATGCAGGATGGATCTATTTCCGGAATGTCAAGTTCATTACACCTTTGATTCTCCACCACTTGCCAGACTCGCACAATCCCATCTTCACCAGCACTTGCTAGGTACTGTCCATCAGGACTAAATTTCATGGCGAAAATTGAACCCTCATGGGCCTGGATATCCTGCCCCATGTAAAGAGCTGAGAGTTCCTTCAACCGCTTCCCGGAATGGCGAACCTTCATTCTATGAGACCTTATCCCCATAACTGTATCATCATCATTCTCCGGTGACCTGTCAGCAATCCTTTGCTTATCATCAAGGCATGTCATGGACCGCAATCTACTCAACCACTTCTTCTTAACTCTCTTCAGTATCGCCCCCTTATCAGTAATCTCTTCAGCTCTTCTTTCACTCAGTCGATGAGATAAGGAAGACGATGAACATGAAGTGCGCTCCTCGGACTCTTCAGTAACTTCTCGACCTTCACTGACCTTCCCATCCAGCCCCACTTCATCTCCATTACACACCATTCTCCCACTCAAACTCCCATCCCTAAATTCATTAGCCCAAAACGACATTGAAGAGCGACTTGAAGAGAACTCACCTTCGAAAGATAAGGATCTCAACACCGCCCCACTACTCTCTCTAACTCTACTTATTTCCCTCGACACATCACTAGACACTTCCACCAAATTCTCCCTCACAATCTGCTCTGCACTAACTTCCATCCAATCCAGAAACCTAACCCGTCTCTCCTTCACACTCCCAGGGCTTCTAACCCACACATCATAAGGAAAACTATCCCGAACCCAACTCACAGCACTAGAACTCGTATCCAACACCTCAATGTTCTCACCACTTGCATCAGACACTGATGCAATCTCCTCATGGGCATCGAAAAACCCGAATTCTTCTTCACTAAGACTCCCCATTATATCGGTTTCGAGTAGCTCAACCCATGAAAATCCCACATCAACAGACCAGCATTATAAACAGGACAGCTTCTATATCACCCTCCAGATAAGCAACCCCGATTGAGTATGACTAACTACAAAATCAAAATAAACCACAATTAAAAAACAAAACCAAACACAGAAACCAAGATCAGTTTAACACAAACCAAACCACTTGCTAATCAAAACCAGCAAGATGATAATAATAACAATAAAACAAAACCCAAGAGATCCAACATGGATCCCAACCCAAACTCATTGAACCTGGTCTCTCTTCCCCCACAACACAAAAACAATTTAAATATCTTAAAAATAAATAAAAAACAGACCCAAAATTCAATAATGAACCCAAAAATTACCCAACACTCCTCAGCATTAGAAACACAAACCCAATTGGGTTGTGATATAATTCTCATTTCAAATGAAACAGAGCAATCATGAAATAGTGGAATTGTGAAAGAAAAAAAATAGAAGGGAATAGAGAGTTTGATTACATGGGTTTGGAGGAGGGTCTAGGAGAATTGTTGGGGAGTGAAGAAGAGGGCAAGGATCGAAGCAGAAGAAGAGGAAGCAGCCATGGACAATATTTGTGAGAGCTTTCGCTGGCTCTCTCGAGGAAGCAAAGAAGCACTGGGCAGAAATATGCGGAGAAATTTAATATTGTAGCGGAAATTACTAGTATTTATTTCGGGAATTGAAAATTAAAAAAAAAAAGAAAGGAAAATAGAGGGACAATGTGGCCAAAGGGTAGAACAGGAAATGGTTGCCATGTACCTTGATATTCGTGAATCGATGGCCCGAGAAACGAGACTTCCAGACTAGGATGTGTTTTGTGCTCTCTCTCTCTCTCCACAATGATCAAGGTTGTAATTTCAAAGTTAATAAAGAAAAAACATTGTAGATTTGTTGTTTGGCAATTTGTGAAAATTATAGTTTGAGTTGTATGAAAAACGAAAATGATAGTTCGAGTGCTTCATCTTGGGTATTAAAGCTAATCAGGGTACTTCTCGTTTTAATTGTTGAGTCTGATTGTCTAAAAGAGTACAACTTATTGATAATAAAGAATTGTTTTACGTCGATGTTATAGTTTAATGAGATTTGTTGTTCGTGTCTGTTATTATGTTATAGATATTGGTTGAGGATGTTAACTAATGATTTGTTTGGATTTCTTTTCAAGGTTTCATATATATTGCTATTTTGGTTAATTAATTACCAAAATGGTAGACGGAAACAAGTTTTGTCTTTTACACCAGTTTTTTTATATTTTTGGTATCATTTTACCAAATATTCCATTCCCTAAATGACTATGAGAGAATAAGAATATATTGTTGACTAAAAGGAAAATGAATAAGTTATAAGTGTAAGGTTGGTCACTTTCCACTTTGGGTCCATGCCAATATTGTTGACGTGAGAAGTCTAATTGAGGAATCAGAACCATGGAACCAAAAATTAATAAATTTATGACCGTCGATTAGTAATGCCCTAGTAGTGGTCAATAGTCAGAGACATATGACCCTTATGTTGTTGATATTATTAATTTTAGAGACCTCTATATAATTCAGTGACCTATATGAGTGTTACCTATTTGTCATTTTGCCACATCCAAAATTACCAATAATATTAATATGAATTTAGTTTCTTTTTATACAAAATATTAATGTAGTTACTAGTTACTACTGTGACTATGATCAGCCTATAATTAACACTTCTATTTTTTATTTTTTGTAACTTAAATTTTGTTTTTAATTACTTAATTTTTATCTTTTTATGTAAATAATGACTAAAAATAAAAAATGAGAGTATGAATTACAATTTAAAAGACGTGAATTTCACATCCATATATTTAAAAGAGGTTAAGAGGGGATGGGATTGGGTTGTGATGCTTCCAGCTATGCCCAATAACACTTGAAACAGACTGACAGGTCAAATCTGGTTTTTTCTGGATAATATTATAGGGCATGGGTTCTGCATGGGTTTTCCATTCAAGGGTTTTAACTTTTACTAAGAGGATTTCATGCCATTAGGATGTTCATTACTGTAGTTAATTTAGGGAAAATAACCTATTTTAAATCTTGAACTGATCAAGTACCATTGCTTAAACAAGCGTGCTACCTAACTATTGATGAAAATCCGCCATAGTTAATTGGAGTTTTAATGTGTTTGCACGTTTGAATTGAGATAGAGGAAGCAATTTGCAATTTTTAAGAATCCAAGCGAGAATTAATGAAATGGTAGCGGGTCATAATCAGTAAGCTTTATGTTTAATAAGTAGTAACATTTTTCTTGTTTTGAAGAATCTTTATCCGCTTGATATACTGTAGTTATAAAATATCTAAAGTAATTGATTTAACTTACAATATACGATGAATAACTGAATAATCTCTTATCATTGATCATTTGTTGATCATCGAACATGGACTAACAATTATATGTGATTCGATAGATAATGTTTTTATGTTACTCGAGTTAGCCACACAAACACTATGAGTCAAAAGGTGAAAGTGTGAAACACAATGATCGATCAATATAAAATGCACGAAGTAATTAGTACTAAATTAGGTGAGTTTTGTCATTAGGTTTTCGCTTGTTACCAATCGAGGCATACACAAACCCTCAAAAGTCCCAAAGTAAAAGTCAGCTTGTTTCCGCTAAACCAGGCAGTTTACTTGCAATCTCTCTTTAATATTGTTCAATTCCTCCAATGCGGAAGTAATAGTCAGCACCTACGTAACACTATCACTACCTAGCTAGCTTAGTGCTTACCTTTGTTAATCCAATTCAAAATGATGATTGTTTTTGTCCGTAGTTAAAAGTTCTTTGTACACCGACGGAGCAAGTGATCGAATACATGACACGCAATTTCAGTTTCTTACCATTTATGGTAATTGATTAATGTTTTATGATAATAACTAATACACGCACTTGATGTTATTATGTCATCCGTTATCAGTAGTGTTCTTTGGTCACTAATTAACTAAGAGATTCATGATCAGTCACCGTTAGATGTAAATCTAAGGATGAAGAAAATTATTTTTAAGTTGATTTATTTTATTTTCAATCCTTAAATATAAATCTAATTTTGATCAATTATTAATCTTTTAGTTAATTACTGACCAGATGTACACTACTGCACCCGTTCCGTTATATATGATCGGTCCAAATGGACTTCTTTTGGTTTTTAACCGCTTGTAGTCTTAAACTTTGAATTTCTAATACAAGTTCATAGTGCATGAACTATGACGAGAATTCAGCTGAGATCGATTACAAAAGCAAATAAGTGAAATAACAAGCAAAGGAGACAAGGAAGTGAAATATATATATAAGTAATGAAAAGTGATTAAGCTAGTGCTTGTTTTACTTTAGAATGAGTTGATTATAGCTAGCTAGGTACGTAGGTCTCTGTGTGAAATATTCCGGCCAACCTTCTTTTTACTGCAACGATGATTAGTACAAGTCATGCTAAAGCTAATTGACACCCAAAATGCACACCAGAAAGACGCTCTTTGCTTTTTCTGCAGAATAAAGAGAAACATGTGACATCTACTTCAATCTTTATAAGAGCTTCCCGACATTAATCCATCGGCGGTCATTTCTTCAACAAATAACCACCGTCAGATTGATTTCTATAGTCTGTAATTAAGTTGCACATACTCAGTTTCAAACTTTCAACGATTCGTGTCAAGTTTTGTTCCTTCATCGGTATGTAGAGTAGTTTATGAAAAATAAAAAAAACGTTTAAACGTCGAAAGATAACTTATTTTCATATTTAAACACCTTCGATCATGTGAAGTAAACGCTTTTATGAGTACAAAACGATAAATATTCATTTACAGTTTATTTACCAGAATAATGTTATTCACATCAGTTTTTTTTGTCTTGGAATTGCTAAACAACCAATTAATTAAGCATAAGTTGTTAATTAGCCTAATCTTTCACGACGCAAATCCCAAGATTTTAAGAGTACGCACACTTATCTGGAAAGGGGATATGAAAACAAGTAACAAGGATACCTTGCATCATGCATGATGCAAACTACCAAAGGAGTTGCTTGCCTCTATTTTACGCTAGCTATACGTACATATACATATGATAATACATTCATCTATAACGAAAGAAAGTGTTAGTTTTGATAAGAGGAAATCTGTGGTTCAAGTTATGGAATATCCATCTGTTTCACAATGCTCGATCTGTCCTTCACATGGAGGCCAGGCAAACCCAGAAACAAACCCTACGTGCCACATGGCATCCACATAATGAAGTTGGTGTACCAACAAATAAACACAACAACAAATATTAGCTAGCTTTTTAGGGTTTATATTTGGTTATCGAACTGCTATACTAACACTAAGCAGAAATTAATCACCAATAATGAGTGTATGATTGGAACTCTTTCATTTGTTGGCCTGCCAATTGCCAACTATATACGTATATTTGTACATGGATTGGTGATCAGTTTGTAGTAGTATATATGTATTTGGAAGTTGCGAATCCAAATGAACAATATATTACATCAAATTAACAAGGCATACCCAGGACTCAAGCAACAAGAATACTCAATTTTCTGGATCGAGGAAGATCCCCAGAGCACCAGCCAGGATTCTTGGCTCTTAATTATAATTATCGAAAATTAGAGTCCATGGTATTGGTATTGGTACGGTGGTTTCTTCTAGTAATTTGTGATTCACTTCTATAAGTAGTTGACCCATACAAGCTTGTTGTATACAAATTGGGAATGGTCTATGATTTTAGTTTTCTAAACCAAATTTGAGACAAACATTGTGCTCATGCATGGATCACACATAAAACTCCAAGGAGCAGTGTTCTCGATCTCCATCTGGGTTCGTGTGTGTACATACATGTTTAATAAAGAAAAGGGCATTCTTGTTAGGTACATGTGCATGGTGCCTCATATTACTCCATATAGTTGAGAGCCGACATGGATAAAATAAGGTATAAACATATTGGGGAATTTTGTTGGTACTAACTTGATAATGTAGTATTTATATATTGACGAATCTAAGTTATTCATTCTAATGATTACATATATAAATTTCGATTTCACAATGCGATGATTATATGTACTATATAGTGTATAGTTTAACATGATCTATTTAAAGAACAAACTAAACATGTTAATAGAACTACGAATGAATGTGCGTGTAATATTCATCAATAATGCATTTATTATTGTTTCCTTGATAATCACATACAACGATAGTTATCATGATTATGGATCGATAACACCCTTGTTACTTTCTAAAAACAATATATAAATAGTACTATGNTACATATATATATATATATATATATATATATATATATATATATATATATATAGTATCGGTCAATTAGTTTGTGCATGAGATTTTGAGATTGTGGGCCGATGTTAGCTAGTCATCCCAAATCGGTTGTCGACAAAGGAACTAATATCGTCTAGGGTGCGGCTATTTCCACCCCACTAAATTCTCAGTTCACCTCACATCTAATTTTTTACCTTTAAAATTCCAATTCTGCCATTAAAATTTTGTGAAAATCTAGTTTTTATTTTCTTTCTTTTAACTTACAATTACAAAAATGATAATATTTCATCAATATAATTGACGCATACCTCCATTCTTCTCAAACCACATCCTATATTCTCCTCGATCTCTTTCTTGTAGTTTTTTCTTTACGATTATGAATATTATATATATATATATATGAAATACTACGTTTGAAACCATAAATAAAATAAAAATAAGAACTAACAATCTCATATATCACACTGTATAACCACCATGTTGAATATTGAAGTGATTCTACAAATCTGATTTAGAAAAATGTAGAGTATTTTGTTTTTTGTTTTTTTTTTCCAATGTAAAGATGTAGAGAATTGATGTTGTTTGGATTTTATTTTAATATTATATTTTCACAAAAATTCTTGATTGTGGGGTTAGTATTGGAATATTTAGTTTAAAATTGAAATATGGGGTGAAGAAAGCATTTGGTGGGGTGGCAATAGCCGCACCCTATCGTCTAACGCTCTATTTAACTTGAAAATTTGCTTGTGCATACATTACTGCGATTTGTTTGACTATTAATTAGCCGAAACATCATACCATAACACAAAAATCATATCTTCTTAGTTCGAGTTAACCATTTTTCCCATATCCAATCATTTCCTTGATTGATGATTTCTTTGTTTGTATTAAGAAGAACTGTTTATGCACATTTTGGGTTGGAAACTTGGTATACGTATTAGATATATCGATCACACATATCTGCACATGCACAAGCTAAGCAGATGCATGAATGGAATATATAACACACTACCTTGATGACGAAATGTTGCCCTTCATCAGAACCAGTCGATCAAACAAAGTTGACTATCGAAAAAAAAGACATGTAATACATGATCAAATCTAAACCAGGATCTACTTTGAGACAAGGAAAGCTTTCGATGAGGGCGAGTGAAATGATGCACGAATCAAACCTTTGGATATGGGAGAGCCGGAGAGAGGCTCATCTCTAGCTATAGCTTCTTTCGACAAATGAAAAGCAACAAACTGAAAACTACAACTCTTCTACTGTACCCCAATTGGGATTTATCATCATCCGTCATATTGACATTGATATGTGAATTCGTACGTGGTTATGATATGGTCCTCACCAATGTTATGATCATACAACGTACCACGGCTTTGGATATCGACCTGTAAATCTTCTGTAATAGAAAAACTGTGTTATATATGAATGTGTAGCTGTGGAATGCGATTCATGTTGTTGTAGATAGATATATAGATAGATATAAGTGTATGTTTGTGTAGAGAGACAGCTCTCCACCAAACAGGCTGGTGTAGGGTCTGTGATTGGTTCAATTTCCATGAAAATATATGTCAATTTAGGATGATGGGGATCTACTACCAAACTCTTTTCTTTTTCTTATATATATAGATTCAATTATACACACTTTCGAATTTCAATTTGGTCCCAATATATTTTTCCCACAATTTATATATATTTAGCCCTAGCAGAAGAAAAGGCAGAGATTCATATTTGGACAAGTCACGATTGCATGTCGGTGGTCCAAAATTTGTACTTAAGATATTGTTCAGAAGTATTGGATCGATTATTTGAACTGTTTTGCGTTTTGACAAAAAGAAAAAACCAAAACAGGTTGATGCCGCTGGTACTGCTAGTTCTCAACGAACTTTGATTGATTTTGCCTAAGTTCATTTGCATGGACAACTCGATCCCAACAGAATGATTAGATCGAGTACGAATGATCCCTTATCTTCATCTAATCAAGACGTAAAAGAAATTATTGTATGCACGACGTGCAAGTAGGGCTCTTGTAAACACATTATGCGCGTTCTCAGTCCAATTATATACCAGTTGTATCAAATCTTGAACTGCAATACTGCATATAGGTGCTGAACATTTCTTACTGGGATCGAAATATATGCCTAGCTAGTTTTCTGATGAAAAATCTCTGAAAGCAGGTGTTTGTTTGGCTGGACCTCCTAAACATCAACCGAAGCCAATAAGTACAATTAAAAGTTCAGTTCATGGCTTCATGCTTACAGATGTGATAAAAAGGACCACAGATTTGGGGATATAAATCTAAAACTTACAGATCAAAACTGCATACGTATATCAAACCCTAATCGATCTGCAGCTAGCGCAAATAAAGATCATAAGGGTGAGTGAATGCATGAGATGAGAGTACGCGCGTGACCACAGAACTGTGGGGATGCATCTCATCATCCCATCCAGATCTTATCGCAGCTGGCGCGCGCCCACTTTTCCGATCTCCTTTCTCTGTTTGTTTGTTCTCTATCTCTTTCAAGTTTCAACTGCTCGAATTTTGAATGATTTTGCCAGCTAGGGTTAGACACAGTGTGGTCGTTATATATGTACTGCAGCAGCTTAAATTAGCTGCCTGAGTTTTTCTGGACCAGTCTATTAGTACATAAGAACCCTAGAGAGAGTTGTTTGTTTGTGAAGAAAGATTTATGTGCGCATTATGAGGTGGTCCTCGACTCGATGATGAAGATTGAAGAGAGTTATAACTTATAAGTAGGTAAGGGAAAGTGTGCTGTGCTTTTGCTATGGATCACTGACAGTTTCTGCTGTTGTCATGTTGTACCACACTTAGTCTTTCACTGTTTTGACAGTTCTGCTCTTGCCCATCAGTTTCTGCATCACTCTCAACCAACACCTCAACTTAACTTTCCTTGTGTATGTATATGCCAAGAGAGGGAAACAAATTGAACTGTTAGAAAATGCAAAAGGATAAAAGTGTCCATAGCATCTCAAAAATCTGCCTGAGTTGATTTGAGGAGGGGAAAAAGAATGAAGGAAAAAAAAGACTGAACCTGACGTGAATCGAACACGCAACCTTCTGATCTGGAGTCAGACGCGCTACCATTGCGCCACAGATCCTTGTTGATGTGTTATACGGTTCTGTAAAAATAATTATATAAGTAAGCTCATTGTATTTTGAGGACACAAACCGAGCCCAATTTAAAAGGAACAACATGTTTAAATTGCAGATTGCACAAATTAGTTTTCTTCACTTGGCTTAAGATGATCCATTATGACAAGGCCCAAAGATGATTTCTGAAACTATATGAGCATAGATCAAGATGAAAAAAAATGCTTAGCCTCGAATTTGGATCCAAAATTTTGGATTTGAGAAGCATACGCAGATAAGAAACATTCGTTTACAATGGTGTGATAAAACATTGACTCTAGAGCAATCATCTTCTTAAAGTAAATCCAGAGCTTTAGCCAATTTCTAATCCTTTGTGAAGGGATGCCACTGGCAGATAATTTGTTCTGATAAAAAAAAGAACCAATGTGGTGCATTTTAATTGCAGATTGCATATCCTCATTCGCTGTAATTCGAGATTGAATGTAAATAAACGAAAGAATTGTGGTCTTAGATAAGCAATCATGACTAATGATATTAGCTTCATTTTATTTACTGGGGGGAAGGGGAGAGTTGGTGACACAAAGAAGGCTACACAAAGTGCTCAGTAGGATATTCATTCTCATATGCATTGTAATCATAATACAATCTTTCTCCCTTTGGTATATCCCTGTTGGCAATCAGTAATACTCGAGACTCGCCGTTGACATCAAATCTTACGCATTTTAGGTTCTGCTTCTTTCTCCCTTCCCTGCACCAATTTAGAGTAACTTTAATTATATTGTCACACAAGCAATCCACACTTCTCTGCAGACAACATTTTATGCTTAATAATGTTCTACACTTCTACACCTTATCAAAGCTTAATACATCATGCAGCATTTGAATGACTTAAAAACAGCAGTTACCATGTTGGATAACTATGCAGTAGTGTATTCAGAGTTCTACTTATAAGGACCATATTGGCTTTTAAGACATGTAATGTTTACTTTTAACTTATCACTCATAAAGGATCAAGGGGATAAGGTATGTTATTCCTTTCAGAGTCAGTCATATAGACGACAATGCAGCTATCCAACTTACAAAAATTTCAGTTGAATATGACTTTCAGGGCTTTCATATGTTGGAATAAGGTACACACACCAAGGCATGCAATCAAAATTTCAAAAAGAAGATGATGAGCTAACCTTGTGTGATTGTTGATGCCATTGATGTAGCGGGCAATGTTGCCATACTTGTCAGGACAAATGACAAGGCTTTTTGAAGGATCAGCAGCTGAAAGTAATGTCATAATGCTATCCCCATCATCATTTTCACGGTTCTTCAAGTAATCAACATCTCCAGCATATTCTGTGATTATCGTCCAATCCTTAATAGGCTTATCAGCCTCAACTGTGAACCTATAAAAGTTAAGAAACAACAATAAATTAGGAGTTCAATTATATCGGCTTTCATGAGAAAGTATGTTTGTTGTTCTTATACTCACCCTTCCTGAGGATCAAAAACAACCATGAGGGGCGGACATTCTCCTCTTTCCATCATGATTTTGCATAAATTTAAAGTTTCAAAATCTTCTTTTGACAAAACCTGAAACACACGAAATCAGTTCATCAATAAACATCACTATATTACGTATGAGAAACTTGCAATGCATCACAGGCATGAAATATTATGCATATATGCACCACAACTAATTCTAAATTCAGCATATTCCAGCAAAACATCAATCTCTCTCCCTGGCCTCATAAGAGAATTCTGTCCTTTTCTTTTCGGCCCGGTTTTCTTTTTTAAAACCGCCATATCAAAGCTATAAAAAGAGTTAACCCCATTAATTACTCATCATCATGTAACTATGCAAGTCCGATATGGCCAGCAGTTTCATATAATGACTTCACATTCACCAAGTTGTCTAGAAGCAGTTTCGTTTTCGTTGCGTAACTACAGCTAACCAACTAAAGCTCCCATTTTCTACCCTAAAATTCTTGTCTATACAGATTAAAGATACTGTAACTTACTGTAATGTGATTGGTTCTTCTACTTTTGCTACACACCAATAGAACCTTTTAAAAAGTGAGAGTTGAATCAGTGGTTAACCAAGTCTGATCCATGTAAACTTTAGTCTACATACAGAAGCAAAGACATTGATCCAGCCATAATACTACTCATGATCACTATATCTAGGGATTTGGGTTTGCCAAGAAATTTGACTGAGGCACAATCCACTTAATAGACAAGTAATGACTAGTCCAAATTTTGAGCTGAATGCACCAAATCTGATCCTTATCAATCAAAGAGGGACATGTTCACAGTCTATAACAGTATAACATAACAAACCATAAACTATCAGACACTGATTGAACAGTTCTAGTTACCAATCAATTTATATCTGAGTTTAAAAAGTGAATGTTAATTACCTGCATGCCTCCTTGTTCATAATCTGGACAGTTGGCCTCCCTCGGCGCCATGCCAGGCCTATAAGTTAGCTTATTACTAAACTCAGTTCCCGTGGCCGTCAAAGCTGTTGCAAGGGACGCCATTTGCCTCAATCTCACTGCAGGATCCTCACTCGGATGATATGGCAACATTTTCCTCCTCTTTTTCGACACCACCAAACTACTTCCCCTCCTTCGCTTCTTCCGATTATCTACAAACAATTCCAATCCAAGAATCCATTTTAGTCCCAACAAAATAGAACAAACATTTTCAGACACACCCAAATTTGAAAGGCAATTTTAAACCATGTAATTCAATTGTGTTTTACCTTGACTTAACTTCTCCAGTGTTTCGACGTTTCTCTGAATCCGAAAGAAGTCAACAATTTTGGTCTGAATGAGAGGAAAAGCTGCAATAACCAAAGAAACCAGCTTTAACCGAAACTGGGTATCCACCAAACTAATCAAACAGCTCAAATTCAACAACCCAAAAGCAACAAAACCATAAAACCCAATTCAACAATTCAACAACACAACAAATTCATCGGAACCAATCCAAAATCTAAACCCAAAGAAAACTGAAAAACTCGATGAACTCACATTTGGGTTTCTTCTGTTTAGAGCAACACGGCCCGAACCAAGATCCCTTTGGCACATTAACGAGAATGGGTCTGAGGCAGAACAGATGATACCCTTTATCGCATCCGTCGCAGAGAAGAAGCTCCGCCGGAGAGTGGCCGGACCCACATTCCTCGCAGCAAACGTCGTCGTTTTCGGATTCAGATCCGGTTTCCATTACGAGTTGGGGGTTTAAGGCTCGGGTTCTCTTTCTCAGGGCCGCCACCATTTTTTGGTGTCTGTGAAATCTCGACTCCCGATTTGGGTCGCGGTGGTATTTAAGGACTGGGTGGTTTTTGGCGCGGAAATGGAGTTTGGCGCCGTATGGCGGGAAGTGGTGGTGTTGTTTTGGCGCCACTGTTTGGTTGACGGGGCCGGGTCGGGTCGGATGTAAAAATAGAAACGAAATAGAAGATGGGTAATGTGGTGTTGGGCCTAAAACCCCAAAGGTCTGGTTCAAATTTTTTGGGCAAATTTATACTAGCATTAAATTCAGTTTACTCTCCTAAGATTTAGGGTTAACTTCATTTTACTCCCCGTTCTCTCAATTTTGAAAATTCACCTCCTGAAGTTTCCAATTTTCATCTGTCTAGCTTATTGTCTAAGACTTTGTCCAATTTGAAGGTTAAATGCTAACATGGAATCTTATAAAACAGCTCATAAAATGTTTTGTCGTTAACCGACTGTTCTAGTCCTTAAAGTGAGCTATAAAGTCAAATTAAGGTTCAATTTTGATGGAGTCTTAGCAAATAGGCAAAGCTGATGAAATTTAGAAATGAAGTCAACTCGAAACCTCATGAGGGTAAAATGAATTTAATCCTTTATACTATAAGGTGCTAAAAGTAACTATGAAATTTAATGATACGATGACTTATGCACTTCTAGTACATCCGGTGGTATGTGCTAGTATGATTAGCCCATATCAAATGTACTTGTCACTCGTTAGTCTGGTCGAGATAATATATGTTTTTTCTACTCCGTCTGTTTGTTTGTTGTTCATAGGTGTTGTGATTCTATTAGGTTGTATCACCACATGGTGTTTAAAATCGTAATATGAGTTCTCGCTGAATTAATTGTTCAAAAATTTGGTTTCATGATGCACCAATTCAAACAACAAATCTTTCATTTCGAGCAATGTCACGAATTAATTTACATTTTATTTTATTTTTCAGTCTTTATTTTCGTATATAAGATACAATGTTTTGTTTGACCAATAACCCCACACCTATTTTGGTAACACGCAAAATAATGAAACATTTTACAAATTTGAGATAGCGCCTCCGAACGTGATGTTGGTTTTTTAAGTAACATGTTTCGTGACATTTTAACACTAGAAGATATAATCACCACATTTAGTCGAGTTGGTAAAAACTTAGATGTGGAACCCTCACCTAGATTCAAATCCCGTCAATGCTGATTAAAGTTAAATCTCTCTACTCCTTATAGTCAAGGAGGAGAAAGCGCTCCTTATAGTCAAGGAGGAGAAAGCGCTCTGACAAGACTCACAGCACGGACAAATCTCTCGATCTATTTTGACGATTTCATAACCCGAATTCAACCGAAACCGAACCGGTTAGTTCAACCCGGCTTCGAAAATTAGTTTGGACCGGAACCGAACCGGTTAGTCCATCCCCAAATTGCTACTGTCTTCCCAAAAACAAAAAAAGTGAAACTTTGAGAGCTACTCTTCTTCTTCCACCATGGATCCCCAAAATCCAACCCCCCTGAAAACTCACTTGGTCTCCTCCACCGAGTCCCCCGAGTTCACTCACCTCACTTCCTCCCTGACGCGCTCCACCATCATTGCCCTCGACGCCGAGTGGAAGCCCCTCCGCTCCCATCACCCCACTTACCCAACCGTCTCTCTCCTCCAACTCGCCTGCCAACTCGGCCACGAACTCGACTCGGTCGTCGTCTTCCTCCTCGACTTGGCCTCCCTCCCTTTTCCTTCAATCTGGGAACTTCTGAGGGACGCGTTTGTTTCTCCTGATGTTCTGAAACTGGGTTTCAGGTTTAAGCAGGATTTGATTTACTTGTCATCGACGTTCAGCTCAATGGGTTGTGATTCTGGGTTTGATAGGGTAAGAGATTTAGAGTTATCTGAGTAAAGTTCAATGCTTTAGAGTTACCCAGTTAGTAATTTTAACAAAGTTGAATGCTTTTTACCTTGCTCTGTTTTTTGCTCTGTTTCATAATGATGCTTATTTAGTGGAAATATTCAAATTCTTGCTTAAATTGTATGGATGTTAGTGAAGAAGCGAAACAAGGCCATTTTGTTGATAGTGTGACACTGTGATGTGAGTTTGGGTTGAAAGTTGAGTTATTGTGTTCAATATGAATTGCTTATGACCTAGTTTCTGCTTCGAGTAGTCACCCTTGATGATGGAAAGCTAGTTAACTGTGAAGAGTGGTTTTGTAGAGTCTTTGTTGGTAGTTTTCTATAGAGAGGATTTTAATTTTGGGATCATTGCTCATGAATATATGGTGAACAGGTGGAGCCATATTTGGATATTACAAGCATATACCAGCATTTGCAACAGAAACCACCTGGAAAGAAGGCACCAAAGGAAACCAAGAGTTTGGCAACTATCTGCAAAGAACTCCTTGGCACTTCTCTTTCAAAGGTTTGGCTTTTGAAACTTTTTTCATGCTAATTTGAGTATCATTTGTGTTCCTATCCTACTCTGCAGTATCATAATTTGGGCTGTAAGTAGTGCGATGGAGTGATGAGATGGTTTTTTTTTTAGTTAATGTAATAAGTTGTTAAAAGTAACACATCTCTTCTTTAGGAACTACAATGTAGTGATTGGTCATGTCGTCCTCTTACAGAAGAGCAGAAAACATATGCAGCTATGGATGCACATTGCTTGCTTGAAATATTCAATGTCTTCCGAGAGAAGGTCATCAAGGAAGGTCCGTCATGCTACATCTCTAGATCACATTAATTGCTTCGTATACTAGAGTTTTTGCTTTTCTTGCACGTTATTGTGTTAATCACAGAAAGGATAAGATTATTTATATTTGAAGCCTTGCCTTTTGTCATACAAATTGCTACTTCCTGTTGGTGGTGGAGTTACTGAAATTGTAACTGCAGGGATCTTAGTTCACTCTTCTTCTGAACATCATCCCCCCATTGTGAACCTTGGGTTGAAACAAGTACTTCTTGAGAAGTTTGATATATGTAATAAAGTTGTAAGGATGAAATTTCGTGAAGCTGTAGATATGGTCCGAGCTACAGATGTTTCTAATGATATAAGTGCCGTAGAGGGAACAGCTATAGTGACACAACCTAGGAATACCCAGCCCATGGATGAATTTCTCTTGATGGTTGCAAGCAAATATGGGGAAAATATTTTGTTGGGAGAATCTGATAAGAAACCCAAAGCTGCCAAAAGAAAAGGCAAAAGGCGGTCATCAGTGGGTTACAAGCATGGACAATATGACGATGATTGGAAAGGTCCTGCACCATGGGATTTGACTGTAGGGGGCGATGGACATCCAAAGTTTTTATGTGATGTGATGGTAAGTTTGATGCTTTGAGTTTATTTTTCTCTTTTTTCGTCCATGAGTGATGCCAAATAAGCCAGAGAAAAAATTCAAAAGAACAAAGCCTTTGCATATATGCTGCACTCTTGTTGCAATAACTCTGCTGCTGAAATGTAACATGCTACTTTCTTGATCATGCTTATTTCAGGTTGAAGGCTTAGCTAAACATTTAAGGTGCGTTGGTATAGATGCTGCAAGCCCATATTCGAAAAAGCCTGAATCCAGGTATTATCAAGATTCTGCTGTTATATGTTATTTATATGTAGATCTTAAATCTGTTTTAATATCTTTTCCATGAGAATATTAATTTAGATTCATTGTATGCAGGGAATTAATAGATCATGCAAACAGAGAGAAAAGAGTGCTCTTGACGCGGGATGCTAAGCTACTTAGATATGAGTATCTAATCATTAATCAAATATATAGGGTGAAGAATCTTCTAAAGAATGAACAGCTACTTGAGGTACGCATGTGCTCAGTTTGAAAGACTCCCCACTTCTGTGGCAATCCGATTGCATTTAAAGGGAAACTGCTTTACCTTTCATTGAAGCTATAAGATGGAGAGGAAGTGTTGTTTCAGGCTAAATCTGAATTATACCTGCAGGTCATTGAAACTTTCCAACTGAAAGTTAGTGAAGATCAGCTGATGTCAAGATGCACCAGATGCAATGGTAGGTTTATTCAAAAGCCCTTGTCGACTGAAGAGGCTGTGGAAGCTGCCAAAGGTTTCCAAAGAATCCCTAACTGCTTGTTTGATAAGAATCTACAGTTTTGGCAGTGCATGGACTGCAACCAGCTTTACTGGGAGGTATCTGTTACATTGAACTCTATATGCGGGAAACTCATATAAGTTGAAATTCGTAAAGTATTTTTTGTTGATTCTTGCCATATGGTAATTACACATGGGTTGACTTGTTCTCCTAATTGGACATCTCACTTTGACGTTCTGAGAACTTTTGATATGAACCTGCACATTCATGAATGGACATTGTTGGTAGCTGTGTTTGATATCATTTGTGTTCATGTCACAGGGAACTCAGTACCACAATGCAGTTCAGAAGTTCATTGATGTCTGCAAGTTGAACGAGTAAGTTGAACTCGATAATTGTTGTGCACTAGTGTGGCAGTGGCCTATTTGTTGCCGCTCACATTTCTGTAGGTCTAGTTTCAATACTTGTAATATATTCCTGTTGAATTGTTCCAATCCATCTATGCCCCCACATAGAAGTCAGCTTGATCTTGAAGTATAACTATTAATTTTAAGATTCTGTTGGATGTAGAAGTGAAAGCAGGGGACAAATTCTCCCTAGTTATCCGGTTTTAAAGTATGAATCTCTTTTCATTTTCAAACTAAAGGAATGTTCAGGGTGATTACTATCTTGACAATTGACACGCATGCTTCGCCTAACTTTTCATATGTCTTGTGTGTTGTCCTTTAGAATAATGTGAGACGGGCCATTTAACTTGCTAGGTTTGCCATGTAAATTTTTAATCTTTATTTAGGACTTGAAGTTTCCTTTAAATAAAGATTCTGTAACTTTTGGTGTTGGGCAACCAAGGCACCAAGATTTGTTGTAATTGGGGCAGATGGTTTTTAAATTGGTTAATTGTAAGATATTAGTTAGGCAAAGTAAGATTCAGATGAAGATATGGGGAACCTTACAAGAACAAAACTACTTATTTGGTAATGACTCAAAACCAGGGAAGCTTCATTGCTAATAGCTTTATGGGTAGTGGAATGGATAGGCCATGGTTGATTTTTTGAATGTCCTTAAGGTCCCCACATGTTCATGTTGCTTTTCTGGGTGGAACTACCTTTGCTGGACCAGTGTGTAGGTTCTTCTTTGTAAAGACGGAGAAGCCATAAGAGGTATTCTTCCCGTTTCTCATTCTTCACTGAATATGGAATGCTTTCATTCTTGTCGCTTGTGTAGCCATTTTGGAAAAACTTTCAAGGCAATTTCACATCATTTTCAGTGGAAAATTCAAGTTTTTACATTCAGATTTCTTCCAAATTACATGACTAGATAGTAGTACGAGAGATCCGAATTGAAGATCTCAGAAATGCTACAAATCACTAGAATGACAAAGATGTGCATATGTAATCTATTGTGATTCAAACGTATACGGTATACCTACGATATAAGGATAGATAACCAACGAGTCTTGCATACACGAATCTAGAATCCTTAGTGACGGTAGACGAACTACTCTACGACAGTGAATTCGTTCCTGTGAATTTGTACACACTTTCCATCACTATGGGAGCTGGCTTTGCCCGAAGTTGTTACCCTTTTGTTGAGGAGGGCGTTTCTGATTGACATTGGAAATGAAGTAATTGATGGAAAATGGAAACACATCCATTAATGAACATCTTGATCACACAAACTATGAAACAATTGCAAAAATATCAAATGCAAAAACGACTAGGAAAAGAGAGCAAGGACAAATCGTCTTCACTCCCTTGAATGCTAACCATATATAGATTCCTAGTGCAACTATGCAAAGCTAACGCAAACTAGATTCCATTCGAGCTCTCTCTCATCAAACGAGTCCTGCACACAGTGATGGGTAACACTGTCACGGATATGGGAATCGATTCCCTCGTTTTTATCAAAACCTCAAATCATTGCTAATCCAAAGCCACAAGCGAGCTTGACAACAAGTCGTACAAACCAATGGTGCTTGCTCCGGCTACCAGTGACAGCCAGCTAAGGACTAAAACCCTAACCAGACGTGGCAGCACCTCGTTACGTACGGAACTGAAAACCCTAATGATATTTGCCTCAAACCCTAATGGAGTCAGACAAACGTACGACGGTTTAACAGCTAGAGTTGCTTAGGTTGAGAGTTCGGAGTTTAAGATAGAACACCGCCACATGCGCGCATCTTCTTTGTCTTCTTAGTACTGTTCCTTCGTCACTGTTCTCATCTCACTGTTCCTTCGATGGAGATTGAAGTATGGAACCCAGAGTCCTAGATATTCTCCACCGACACGTTTCAAAGTCTCAGCAACCAGGCTAGCTCTCCGGCCAATCGTCTGCCGCCACGTCTCTGCTGCCGCCACGTCGCCTCTGCCGCTTCGGCAGTGACGTCTCTCTGCCGCCGTCACCACGATGAGTTTGTGTTCTGTGACTTCTGTATAGTACTCCACTGAGCTTTTTCTCTCTTGTCATTTTCCGCTTGGTGATTCTTCTTACTTTTGTACGCAAACGCAAAGCTTGGTAAGATTAGAAAGACCCTCGCTATATTCCTCTGTGTAATGAGAAATCTCTATTCTTTTTTAGAGTAGTTTGCTACGAATTCTAGCTCGATTTAGCTATGCCTAATGGTGGAGTAGCTTGGCTTGATTAGGGGGCTACATGTATATCATATGTGTTGGCTTTGGAGTGAGAAATTGGAGGTTTAATGTGGTCACTGTCTGTCTTCTTCTTTTCCTCAATAGGAGATTAGATTTGGACTAAACGTCTATCCAAAATCCATAGAATGATGAATTATAAAGAGACATTGTTCTTCATGGAAAAGAAAATTAATGTCGAGTAAATAGGCATCAGTGGAAAACAAATGAAAGGAGGCCTCCGGTCATTTGATAAAGGAAATGCAGCTGAAAATGGTAACAGAAGAAGAAGAAGAAATAGTAATGGAGCAGGAAAAATGCAAACCTCATTCCTCTTTCTCTGGTCAGAATTCAGAAAAGAACCCACTAAATTCTACAAAGCATCATGACATTTGACAAATGCAAGGACATTTATATTCTACTAATTAAACTACTTATGTGCATGTACACATTATTTCCAAATACTCTGTTTAAAGGGATGAATGAGAATGTGTATAATGAGATAATGAAATGGGAATGTATATATGACAATGAAAGGGCATTAAAAGACAAAAATACCCCACCCATGCACTCTCTCCATCTTTTCTCATAGTTGGGCAACCCGTGGAACCACACCACATATACCCTCTCCTCCTCTCAAGTAGTGCTTCATCTTTGCTTTTAGACCATCCTGCTTACAAAAGTGGTTGTTTTTTTCTTTTTCTCTCTTTCTGAAAGACTTTGATAGCTTTTTCTCTCTTCCCTTTTCTCCTTCTTAATCCATGGACACAGCTCACTGGCCACAGGTAAAGACAGCTTGCTTTCTTTTTCCTTTTCCTCCATGAAATCATGAAAATTATCTTCTAGGGTTGTGTTTTTTCAAAGCTGAATTAGAGTACCTCTCTTTTAACTTGATTGTTAGTTCTAAAGTTAATCCTTTTGCATCTCCACAGATGATATATATGTTATTGGGTTAGCTCAGCCCCTCCACTAATATCAGAATTTATATTGTTGTTGTCTTCCTCAGGTCTTTGATTTTGTCTTGGAAAGTTGATAGTAGTAGTACTACTGCACTTTTTTCTTTCTTTCTTAGCTTTTCTTTCCATCATCTGATAAAGTAACTTGTTTCTTTTGTTGCTGTGGTAATCCTGAATCTCTTGTTTTCTTCCTTTTGCTTTCTTCCTCCATAAATCTCTGTCTGAAATTTTTTTTGGGAGACAAATACTTTCTGAGTTCAATCACCACCGTAGTTATGGCCTTTTCCTGTCTTTGTTCATATTCTTTTGCTTTATTGTTTTTATATTTTATTAATTTCAGGGGATTGGAGTTAAATCCATGGGAGCTGAAGTTCCTGATTCAAGGCCTATCTTAGAAAGAAGAGGAAGACCCCAAAAGGATCAAGCTTTGAATTGTCCAAGGTGCAACTCAACAACCACTAAATTCTGTTACTATAACAATTACAGTCTCTCTCAGCCAAGGTACTTCTGCAAGACTTGTAAAAGGTATTGGACTGACGGTGGATCTTTGAGAAATGTTCCAGTGGGTGGAGGCTCTAGGAAGAACAAGAGATCTTCATCTTCCTCACCATCAACTTCCAATTCATCAAAGAAGCTTGCTCATCATGATCTGGTGATGACCCAACAAAGCGCTGATTCTCAAAACCCTAAGATCCACCAAGGTCAAGATCTCAACCTAGCATACCCACCAACATCGGATCACGAGTATGATCATCATAGCATCTTTAACCCTAGCTCTTCTAGAATTAGTACTTTATCCCCTCATAATCTCTCGGCTATGGAGCTGCTCAAAAGTACCGGGATCAATGCATCAAGGGGATTAATGAACTCTTTCATGGCTCCCATGTCTGTAGCAGATTCGAATACTATTACGATGTTCTCTACTGGTAATAATCATGGGTTTCCAAATTTGCAAGAGTTTAAGCCAAGTCTCAGTTTTTCTCTTGATGGGTACGAGAGTGGCTATGGAAGTCTTCAAGGTGTTGGTACTAGTCATCATCATGCAAGGCTGTTGTTTCCTACTGATCAGGATTTGAAGCAGATTCCAAGCACTACTACTGAAACTACTACTACAAGTACTGAGTTTGAGCAAAATAGAGGGGAAGGAGATCATTCTGGTGTGTATTGGAATGGAATGTTAGGTGGAGGATCATGGTAAAAGAGGAACACAATGATGATCAAGAAGATGGTATTTTGGTTTTGATTTTCACATGGGTGGTGGGTTGGGTTTGGACTTCGGAGTTTGATAAGTAAAATAACAGATTAATAGGGTATATGGGATTTCTTTCTTCCTCTGTTATCGGTCTTTTTAGTAAATTTTCCTTCGGCTCCTCTCTCTCTCTCTCTCTTTCCTCTCACCGCTTTTCTTTTGATGAAGAAATTTTCTTCTTTCTGATTTTGTGTTGCTTTAAGCACCAGCTAGTCGACTCTCTACTGATGAAGTGCGTACGTGGTTGAAGCTTATTGTTTTTGGTTGGCTTCAAATGTGATCAAGATCACGAGGAATGCTCAACTGCTAAATGCTGTATGAAGATTCATGAGTACAAGAGGAGGCCAAGCAAGTCCCATATTCCTTTTTAGGGTTCCCTAATGATGATCAAGCAGAGAGAAGCAAGAGAGAGTGGTAATTAGTTAAGTTATGTACACGAATGACTCGTGATATGTTCATTCTAGTTAGATTTGTGGTTTGATTGTGTATTCGCTAGACTGATGGATTATCTACTTGTTTGAGGCAATTAAATTAAAGAATGGTCGACTTGAAATGATAGTGGGTGTCAATCGAAAGCAAATTTTCTCATCTAACTTTTTAGATGAACGTGAAGTGTTATTTTTATTTTTTGTTAAAATAATTAAATTTAAAAGACACTTAACATTTATAAAAAAGGATGGGAAGAGAAGGATAGGGAGCAAATTTGCTTCAATCCTAGTAGTAAAAAGCTTCTCCCTTCTTTTTCCTTCTTTCTTTTTTGCTTTGGCAACAGGGCAGGAAATGTCAGATCTTTTCAGAACCATCTGGGGCGGGATCACTTTGAGAGATTCTTCCACCCACTTAGCTAACCCTCCTTCATCATTAAGCCACGAATTCTAGTGCAGAGTCGATCATCTTCCACCATGAACCGTGTATGATCATGTATATATGACCCATAAAATTGAATTATGTTACATAAGTTTTCACCTAAGCATTTCTCAACAGGATACTGTTACTCTACAGTGGTAGAGATTTAGTTACGTTGGCATTTTGGATTCGATTGCGAATTGGTTCAAGAATGAGGTGAGGTGGGATCCACGAAACATTCTCATGGTTAAGCATTCTAGGAAATAATCTTTCTCCCACTGCAAAATCTTCCAGATGTAGACCCTCTCTATTAATCTAGTTATTAAAAATGTATAGGCCATCCATTGTTGTAAGGAATATCTTTAATAATTTCTGGAAGCAGTTAAGCACTAGCTAGGGTTTCTGTTGTGGTTGAGCACCTCCATCGTGAAGGTCCCTTTCTTTCCAATTACCTTCTGATTCTCTAGCTACCGATCGAGCTAGCTAGCTAGCTAGTTATATCCATGGATTTTGCAACACCGATTTTGATCTTTTGGACTCTCTCAATTAGTTGTCTTTTGCTCTCTAAATATGTCATCATATGATAATCTAGCTCTACTTTTCTTAACTTACTGAAATAATTAGCATATATATTTGTGGTGTAACGAGTTGACAATCAGTCACAACTGCTGGTGGTGACGATCAGGTTCGTGGGAATTGATAAATTTAACAAGTTTATTGCTATATATATATTTCTCAAATGCCCCTTTACGTGATTACAATTTTCAGTGTATGTTCTTATATATTGAGCCAAAAAACAGCTTATATAACTAACATATAAATCATTACAAGTGGTGTAGTAGTTATTGCCTAGTTGATTGAACGTGTTACTGGCATAGATTCAAACTATAAGCTATTAAAGTAGTTAGATATTGTGATAAAACACATACTTGAAATACTTCACATTCATTAATTTGGGCATATGATACATTTGGGGTGCCTTAACGCTGAGAGGAAAAAAGAGGTTTGACTAATGTAGATCCTAGTCAGCCTAGACTGAGCTAATTAAGTACACCGACGACACTTCCTCCACTAGTACAGCATGAGGCTGGGCATCGCACTTGGGCTTAGTGACTGGGTGGGCAACGCTTGTTATTGAGGTCCAATACCTCTTCAAACATGAAAATAGGGTTTTACCTACAGATGATGTTTACATTGTGTTTGTAACCAAACCATCTATTATATAACCAGACTCTACTAGATGAATCTTTATCTTTCTCAAGTCTTCAGCCATGAGGAAAAAAGCTTCAACTTTTGTGCTGCACTTGACACTCCAGTTCGATATGGGTAAGCTCAAAGGATCAACATCTGGTGCCAAATTCAGAAGTTGTTCACCGTAATGATCACCGTTACTTATAGAACTCGTGCTTGAGGAGCCACTTCCGTCGGGACTAGTTCTGTAGATGATTGCGTCACCTTGTGTGATGAAAAGCATCTTATCAACTGGATCCCCCTCTTGAAGTATAAAGTTGTTCTCGTTATAGATGATTGGCTTAAGATACCCACAGATTAAATCCATCGTTCTTTCTCCTCCAGCTCTAAACATGGGAACCTAAATTTAACAAAATAAAAGAGAATAATTATTAACAGATTAATTAGGCGCGCCATGTATCATTAGGTTTGGAGCTGGACTTACTTTCTGTAGCATATCTAAACAGAGGTTTTTCTTTATGTCCAGTTGAAATCGCCATGGTATGACAGAGAGAATTTTCACGTTATTGACATCTTCTTCTGGTTTCAGTTTCTCTAGCACGTTTCCCATGATCTCAGTCTTGAGATCCCCAGAAAGATCATTGACGCATAACCATGTTTCTATATCCATAGTTCTCCTCTCCTCTATTTCCATCAAATCTGATTTTTTAGCTTCAATCTGCATGTATGTCTGTCCAGATATATCCCACAATTAGATCAGTAAACATCAGTAATCAGTTCATTGTTGCATTATACAGTGTCACTACGTTATAATGGGATACCAACCTGCAAGATTGCATTGAGATATACTAAAACCACTAGCATGCCAATCATGCAAATGAGAACCGCAAAGAGGTTCTCCCGGGCGTATGTACTAGTCTCAAGATTTTGACCAAAAGAACTGCAAAAATAAAACCATCACTTTAGTATAGTATTAAGTACTTCAAAAGTAATATTCCGAGAGCGAGGTTCTATGTAACAACATCTGACCTCAAATTTCGAAGACCCCACCAAAAACAGTGCAAGAACTTTTGCGGGAAGTTAGTTGAATTTAGCATACCGGACTGGAGAGCATCAAGATATATACCAAAATTGAATATTGTTGTATTTGGAAGATTTATAGGACATGCATCATTCAGTAACGACGTGATATTTTTTGTTGTATGATCACGACGACATGCAAAAGTACCAAATTGACACTGATTTTCTCTTATACAAGCAAATAACCAACCATCCATGTTTCGCCGAAACGAAAAATAGTATCAAAAAACTCCGAGTATCTACATGACAAAACAAATCAGTTAATAACTTAATATTAGAGTAATATATATATATATATATATATATATACACGTCCCTTC
>NC_020497.1:21148205-21159221 GCF_000184155.1 Fragaria vesca subsp. vesca | reverse complement strand
GAGAGAGAGAGAGATGTTATGTTCTTACATGCCGGGAGTTACGCTAACTTACACCAACTCATGCTCTTTCCTGGAATTTCATAAAAAGAAAACACCAAAACAGCTATTCTTTCCTGGAATCCCGCTAGAGCAATAAAGAATCAGAAAACTTAAAGCCATGTTTGATCGATATTTCTTTCTAGGAACTGATTGATCGAGCGCCACTATTGTTTTGGGACCACTAGAGATTGATTTTCTCAACTATTGAGCCTCACATATTCACTGAAAATGTGATGCGAGAGCTAGTGTTAACTACTATTGAAGGAAAGAATCCCACGTAAACTGGGATTATAGAGATGCAAATCGGAACAGTTTTTGATATAACCATGCAATTCTAAGAATAAAACCTACAGTCATCTTTGAGCGCCATAGAAATGAAATATTTCATAAATAGTTGAACAACATTAACATGTAACAAAACCCTAGTGAATGAAATCGTACCTCAATACAAATGAACACTTGGTCACATATTTCATTACTGTCTCGCTGTTCATGGCAGTAATACAAACAACAAAACCTACATTCATGCTCTATGGGTGATAGAAATGGAAATTTTCATAGTCGACAAAACCCTAGTGAATCAAATCATATAAACCAATACCATACCTCATAGAATCTTGACCTTGACATATGACCTCAGCACAGTAGTTCGGCCTTTGAACGATCAGTGACGCAGCCCAAAGCAGCAAGCTAGGGTCTTTGTGTTCTCTTCTACTTGGGTCCTTGTTTTGTTGTCCAAGGTAAACAAAGAGTGGGCAACAACCTTAAACCTTAAGTCTCAACTCGCAACGTTCTCGTTGAGCCACAGTTCTCTTCGAAGCCCTAATCGATTTGGGACAATGTCTTCCTCTGAAAAAGCTCCTGTGATCGGAATCGACATCAGCACCGCCTACTCGTCCGTCAGAGTTTGGGATCCAAGCCTCGGTTGTGTCAAACTCATCACCGACGAGTACGGCAAAACTCGGATTCCTTCGTGTGTGGCTTTCAATGAATCCCATCGTTTGATTGGTATTGCTGCCTATGATGTGACTCAGATGAGGTCTAACCTCGAGAACACTATCTTTGTTAAAGTTAATGCTTCCCTTCAGCAATATACTAGGAAGCAGTAGGAAATTCACAGCTGCAGGGAAGCTGAAGTCCTTACTGCAGTGAGATATTTCCAGCCACTTGGTTTATTGTTTACTCCTCCACTTAATCTAGATAATTTGTTGTACGTAAAGTACAATTATAATCTAGTTAATTATGTGTTTCTAAGATATTTTGTAGGTTACTTTGCACCCTATAAAAGGGGTATGTTTGCTGTGTAATCTGTAAGAATTCTAGAAGTAAGAAACAGAAGCTGAAAAGATTTGTTTCAAAGTTCAACTGAGTTTTCTTCTGCCTCATTTGCTACAGCAAATTGATTTTGATCATACTTTGTTCAAAATACAAAGTAGAGGCTCAAATTCTAACATGGTATCAGAGCCCTGTTGATCAATATCAACTGGGGTGTACCATATGTTGGATAAAAAAAACAAAAAACACCTTTTTTAGTTTTTTGCTACTGCAATGACTACAGCAGAAAATGGTTCAGAAGTTAGAGTTCCTATCTTCTCAGGAGAGAACTTTGATTTCTGGATTATAAAGATGGAAACCGTGTTCATATCACGTGATCTCTTGAGCTATGTGAATGAAGGCTATGTAGTTCCAGCAGCTGAAGGGATGACAAATGCTCAAAGAACTGAGCTGAGGGCAAATATCAAGAAAGATGCAAAAGCTCTTGGTATTTTGCAAACCGCAATCACAGATGCTATCTTTCCAAGAATTGCAAATGAGAGAACAGCCAAAGGAGCTTGGGATGTTCTGAAGGTTGAGTTCAAAGGCTCAGATAAGGTGAGAGCTGTTAAAGTTCAATTCTTAAGGAGAGATTTTGAATATACTAGAATGAATGAAACTGAGCTGCTAAGTGATTATTGCACTAGATTGACTGATTTAGTTAACCAGACGAAAACTTATGCTGAACCTATACCTGAAAAGAGAGTAGTACAAAAGATCCTTATGAGTTTGAATAGAAAGTATGATGCTATAGCAAGTATTATAGAGGAGGCTAGGGATATAGACACTCTTGGTGTGCAGGATTTAATGGGGACACTTAAGGCTTTTGATCAGAGGTTGATGAGTCATGATGAACCAACAGAAAAAGCCTTTCAAACACTAAGCCTAAACACAAACAGTGAGCCATCTAGTTCAAATTCTAAAAAGAAAAAGAATTGGAAAGGCAAAGGCAAGAAGTGGGAGGGTAGATAAGATCAGTCAGGAAAAAGAAAAAATAAAGGAGGCAGTAGTTCAAATTATTCGAAGTGTTCAATCTGTGACAAGATGCATATAGGTGAATGTTGGTTTAAGGGGAAGCCAAAATGTTCAATTTGTAACAAGTTTGGTCATGTCAAGAAGGATTGTGACTACAAAGGAAATCAACTGGCTAACTGCAGTGAAGAACAAAGTGATGCTAGCATGTTCTGTGTCACTTATGCTGTAACCACTGTGGTGAATGAGAATGTGTGGCTTGTTGATAGTGCTTGCAGTAATCATATGACTGCAAATGCCAACCTTCTCTATGACATTGACTACAACAACATTACAAAGGTGAAGATGGCAAATGGAATGTTGGTGGATACAAAAGGCAAAGGAAGTGTTGCTGTTGAAACCAAAAATGGAAAAATGTTCATCAGAGATGTAATGCTTGGTCCAAATCTTGATTCGAATTTGCTAAGTGTTGGACAACTCGTTGAGCATAAATATCACCTGCATTTTGGTGATGACACTTGCAAAATCTTTGAGAGAGGGAGTAGCAAGAAGCTGATGGTGGAAGTTGAAATGAAGAGGAACAAAAGTTTTCCTCTGACTTTCAAGTATGCAACTGAGAGTGCAAGAAAAATGGAGCTGCATGAAGATCCTTGGCTTTGGCATCAAAGGCTTGGACATTTGAATTTTCAAAGTCTGAAGCTGCTGCATCAGAATGAAATGGTGCAGGGATTGCCAAAAATTAAAGAAGTTACTAAAGTGTGTGAAGGATGTGCACTTGGAAAACATCACATTATCTTATTTCCAAAAGGGAAGGCATGGAGAGCAAAAACACCACTAGAGTTGGTCCATTCTGATGTCTGTGGTCCTATGAAAATAATTACTGGGGGAGGTAACAGATATTTCCTTACATTCATTGATGATTATTCAAGAATGATTTGGGTTTATTTCCTGAGGCACAAATCTGATGTGTTCAAGAAGTTTCAAGCTATGGTAGAGAGACAATCTGATCTCAAAATCAAGAAGCTTAGATCAGATAGAGGTGGTGAATACACATCAAATGAGTTTGGAGATTTTTGTGCATATATTGGTCTGGAGAGCCAGCTTACAGTAAGCTACACACCGCAGCAAAATGGGGTAGCTGAAAGGAGAAATAGAACAATCGTCGAAATGGCGAAGTCTATGCTGCATGCCAAGAAAGTGCCTCTAGAATACTGGGGAGAAGCAATTAATACTGTGGTGTATTTGATGAACAGATATCCAACTACTGCAGTGCAGGGAATGACACCATTTGAAGCATGGAGTGGAAGGAAGCCAAGTGTTAATCACTTGAGGGTGTTTGGTTCAATTTGCTATGCACATATCCCAAAGGTGTTGAGGAAGAAGCTTGATGAATCAAGTGAGAAGTCTGTGTTCATGGGATACAGCTTGCACACAAAGGGCTATAGGCTCTATAATATGAAAAAGAAGAAAATTGTTATTTGCAAAGATGTACTCTTCAGTGAGAATTCATCTTGGGATTGGAATCAAAGTTCAGTCCAGCAACAATGTGTGCTAGATAATGCTGTTCAAGATGAAGATGTTCCAGAAGGGTTGGAACTTAATCCACCGCAACAAACTCCACCTCACAGTCCTGATCAACCCTCACCAGCACATTCAAATGCTCAATCTACACCAAGAAGGATGAGAAGCTTGAATGAAGTATGAAAGCTGTAATGCATGCTTATTTGAGCCTGAAAGATTTAGAGAAGCTGTGAAAGAAGATTACTGGCGGACTGCGATGAAAGAGGAAATTGATGTGATTGTGAAAAACAACACATGGGAGCTTGTTGATAAACCAGACAACAAGGATGCCATTGGTTTGAAGTGGATTTACAAAACCAAGCTAAATGCAGATGTTTTGTGCAAAGAAACAAAGCAAGATTGGTGGCAAAAGGGTATTCACAGATACTTGGAGTTGATTTCAATGAAACTTTTGCACCAGTTGCAAGGCATGAGACAATCAGAGGTCTGATTTCCATTGCAGCACAAAAAGGCTGGTTTTTGCACCAGCTAGATGTCAAATCGGCGTTTCTAAATGGAGTGCTGAAAGAAGAAGTATTTGTGGAGCAACCATAAGGTTTCATCATCAAGGGTAAAGAGAAAAAAGTTTATAAGCTGAAAAAAGCTCTTTATGGTTTGAAACAAGCCCCAAGAGCTTGGTATGGTGAGATCGATTCCTATTTCACAGAAAGAGGGTTTCAAAGGAGTGAAAATGAACCTGCTCTCTACACCAAAACTGAAGGTAAATCAAGCATACTTATTGTCTCCTTATATGTTGATGATTTGGTATTTACTGGAAGTTGTGAAAAGATGATTTCAAATTTCAAGTCTGATATGATGAGGAAATATGAAATGAGTGATTTGGGAATCTTGCATTATTTTCTAGGAATTGAAATTGTTCAAGCAGTGAAGGGAATCTTCATTACTCAGAAGAAATATGCAAAGACAATTCTAGAGAAGTTCAAAATGCTTGGTTGCAATGTTGTTGCAACACCTCTAGTTGTCAATGAAAAATTTTCAAAAGAAGATGGAAGTGGTAAAGCTGATGAGAGTTTATACAGAAGTTTAGTGGGAAGTTTGCTTTACTTGACAACAACAAGACCTGATATCATGTATGCTGCAAGTTTGATGTCCAGATTTATGCATAATCCTACCAAGATTCACTATAGAGCTGCAAGGAAAATCCTTAGATACATTCAAGGTACAATGGACTTTGGAATACTGTATGAGAGGAATGTGGAACCAAAACTCTTTGGCTTTTGTGATAGTGATTGGGGAGGAAGTGTTGATGACTTAAAAAACACATCTGGATATACTTTTACACTTGGAACTGGTGTATTCTCCTGGGCTTCAAATAAGCAAAAATCAATAGCTTTGTCTACAGCTGAAGCAGAGTATGTATCTGCATCAATAGCCATTTCACAAGCAATTTGGCTCAGAAGAGTCATTGAAGACTTTGGTGAGAAGCAAACATCTGCAATAACTATTCTCAGTGATAACAAGTCTGCAATTGCCATGAGCAAGAACCCTGTGTATCACAGTAGGGCAAACCATATTGCCTTGAAGTTTCACTACATCAGGGATGCAGTTGATGAGAATGAGATTGATCTGGTTTACTGTAATACAGATGACCAAGTTGCATACATCTTCACCAAAGCTCTACCAAAAGAGAGGTATGAATACCTCAGAGGCCTGCTAGGAGTGCAGAAGCAAAACATTAAGAGGGAGTGTTGAAGTTAATGCTTTCCTTCAGCAATATACTAGGAAGCAGTAGGAAATTCACAGCTGCAGGGAAGCTGAAGTCCTTACAGCAGCAGTGAGATATTTCCAGCCACTTGGTTTATTGTTTACTCCTCCACTTAATCTAGATATTTTGTTGCATGTAAAGTACAATTATAATATAGTTAATTAGGTGTTTCTAAGATATTTTGTAGGTTACTTTGCACCCTATAAAAAGGGTATGTTTGCTGTGTAATCTGTAAGAATTCCAGAAGTAAGAAACAGAAGCTGAAAAGATTTGCTTCAAAGTTCAACTGAGTTTTCTTCTGCCTCATTTGCTACAGCAAATTGATCTTGATCATACTTTGTTCAAAATACAAAATAGAGGCTCAAATTCTAACAATCTTCGGTATGGTATCTTTTTCCAAACAAGTAATCTATGCTTGAATTGAATTGCCTCTGTTTTATACTTTGTTGTTTTTTTTTTTCTTTCTATTTATTGGTTTTGTTATGGTAGTTGCCTAGTTGGAGTGGGTCTGTATCTGATTTATTGCTGTATTTTAAGAGTCCGTATCTGTATCTAATTTTACTCTTGATTTATTGCTTTCTGTTAAAGAGTCCGTATGTATCTGATGATGTTACTCCTGAATTTATGCCAAATTAAGATGTCCATTGAGAAGAGCTTTCTTCAGTCAAATGATAGAAACATTGTTGTGAAGGTATTTGAAGGAGACAACAACGTTGTAGGAGAGGTTGAAGGAGGAAAACTAGCTTGAAGATAGTTCCAAATTGTTGGGGAAATTTGAGCTCTGCACCAAGGGTTGTGACATTGTTACTGTTACAGCCAAGACAGATGCCAATGGCATTCTCAGTTTGTCTGCTCAAGGCAATGATGACCAGGATTTGTCGATCACTGGTGATACTGGAAGATTAAATGCTATGGAAATTACTGAAATGTTGGAAGAAGCTGCAAAACACAGGTCAGAAGATGAGGAAATATGGAAGAAAGCTAAGAGCATATATCTGAGCAGGAATGTAATTCAGTTGGAGGTGGGTCCTGAGACTTTTGAGGAGGTTCCTGAGACTTTGGAGGAAGTTACTGCAAATTTGGATGAGGATACTGTTAAACTCACCTAAGCATTTCTCTTCCATAGTTTCTGCTTAAACTCATACGTCGCCTCTGGTTTCTTGAAGGAATTCAGAGGATACTGTTACTCTACAGTGGTAGAGATTTAGTTACGTTGGCATTTTCGATTCGATTGCGAATTGGTTCAAGAATGAGGTGAGGTGGGATCCACGAAACTTTCTCATGGTTAAGCATGCTAGGAAATAATCTTTCTCCTACCTTGCAAAATCTTCCAGATGTAGACCTCTCTATTAATCTAGTTATTAAAAATGTATAGGCCTTCTTTTGTTGTTAGGAATATCTTTAATAATTTCTGGAAGCAATTAAGCACTAGCTAGGGTTTCTGTTGTGGTTGAGCACCTCCATCGTGAAGGTCCCTTTCTTTCCAATTACCTTCTGATTCTCTAGCTACCGATCGAGCTAGCTAGCTAGCTAGTTATATCCATGGATTTTGCCACACCGATTTTGATCTTTTGGACTCTCTCAATTAGTTCTCTTTTGCTCTCTAAATATGTCATCATATGATAAACTAGCTCTACTTTTCTTAACTTACTGAACTAGTTAGCATATATATGTGGTGTAACGAGTTGACAATCAGTCACAACTACTGGTGGTGAATGGTGATGATCAGGTTCGTGGGAATTGATAAATTTAACAAGTTTATTGCTATATATATATATATATATATATATATATTTCTCAAATGCCCCCTTACATAATTACAATTCTCAGTGTATGTTCTTATATATAGAGCCAACTTACACAACTAATATATAAACCATTATAAGTGGTTTAGTGGTTATTGCCTAGCTAGCTAGTTAATCGAGCGTGTTACCCGACGTAGGTTCGAACTATGAAGTTGTTAAACGGATCAGACATTGTGATATAACACATAATTGAAGTATTTCACATTCATTGATTTGAGCATATGAAACATTTGGGGTGCCCTAACGTTGAGAGGAAAGAAGATCGAGGTTTTACTAAATGTACTGACTAGGATCTATATATCATCAGTTACCTAACATTTCAGCTAAGTACAACATGCATATGTGTGCCAGAAACCAGAACAATTTATAAATTTCTCACTAGTACATCATGAAGCTTGGCTTAATTGGGTGACAAAGTTAGCACTTGGGCTTGGTGATTTGGTGGGCAACACATGTTATTGAGGCCCAATACCTCTTCAATCACGGGTGTACACTGTACACTGAACGTGAAAATAGGGTTTTGCCAAATAGATGATGTTTACATTGTGTTTTAGACTTTCAGGAGCGCATCCTAATCATCTAGAGAAATCTTTATCTTTATCAAGTCTTCAGCCATGAGGATAAAACCTTCAACGTATGTGCTGCACTTGACACTCCATTTCGATTTGGGTAAGCTCAAATTATCGATATCTGGTGCCAAATTCAGAAGTTCTTCACCGTAATGATCACCTTTAGTTATAGAACTCGTGTTTTAGGAGCCACTTCCGTCGGAGCTACATCTGTAGATGAACGCGACACCTTGTATGATGAAAAGCATCTTATCAACTGGATCCCCCTCTTGAATTATAAAACTGTTCTCAGTATAAATCACTGGCTTAAGATACCCACAGATTAAATCCAACGATCTTTCTCCTCCAGCACTAAACATGGGAACGTAAATTTAACAAAATAAGAAGTTAATAAATTAACTAGGCCATGTTATGTATCATGAATGATAAATTAGCTATATATATATATATATCTTTATTAGTATTTACGGATAGTAAATGACCAACCTCTAATTATTACTCTTATCTATTTTCTTGTTTTTTTTTTGGGTAATAAAAAAAATAATAGAAAATGATAAGAGTAATAATTAGAGGTTGGTCATTTACCATCAGTAAATACTAAATACTAATAAAAAAATCATTTTATGTTAAGATTATAGCAATTATTAGTAGTTCTGCCAGTGTTAATTGCCAAAATTGGTTATCGATCTGTTGCCAGTTTGGAGTTAGATCTTACTTTCTGTAGCATATCTGAACAGAGATTTTTCTTTATGATCAGTGAAAGTTGGCTTGGTAGAATAGAAAGAACTTTCACGTTATTGACATCTTCCTCTGGATTCAGTTTATCTAGTACGCATTCCATGATCTCAGCCTTCAGCTCCCCGGAAAGATCATTGACGCATAACCATGTTTCTATATCCGTAGTTCTCTTCTCCTTTAGTTCCATCAAATCTGATCTTTTAGTTTGCATCTGCATGTATGTCTATCCCACCAGAAATAAACATCAGTTCACTGCATTAGTGTCGACGTTGCGTGCTATCAAACATACATTATACAACATATATATATAGGATATGAAGCGGATGTCCACAACTATCTTAAAGTGCGAACACCGGCTCAAATTAACTCCGGCGGCACCTATTGCTTCGTTGTTCTTGCTAGTTTCAAACAAGAGCTCCATCTTGAGCTTCTTCTCGCCGACAGACTCAACGGTGATGAGTTTCAAATCCGAGATTGAGCTTTTTCAAGTTTCTGCAATTTTTCCGGCGCCGAACCTTCTTCTTCGATTACCTTGGTATTCAACTTGATGGTAATGGCGTCTGAGGATGGAAGAAGAGCTGTCATATGCAGCTACCGGAGTTGATTTGAGCCGACGTCCACACTTTAACATAGTTGCGGACATCCGCTTCATATCCGCCATATATATACAGCATTTCTCAGTTGCGGACGTCCACATTTATTCTTGCGGTGCAGATTTTCACTTTACACTCACTTTTCAATCGAATTTTCATATCTGCATCGTCTTGTATTTAGATATTAATATATAGATCATCTCTGTAAAATTTCAGCCAAGTTAGTTATCATTAAGACATTCAAAACTGCGTTTTTCTGTTATAAACATAAACTGTTCAAGTTCGACAGAATTATGTTCATCCATTGGTTTAATCAAGTTTGAGTGTCTTAATGATAACCAAATTAGCTGAAATTTTACAGAGATGATCTATACATTAATATCTAAATATCAGACGGTGAAGATGTGAAAATTCGATTGAAAAATGAGTGTAAAGTGGAAATCCGTACCGTAAGAATAAATGCGAACATCCATACCTGAGAAAATCTATATATATATATCGGTTAATAATGGGTACCGACCTGCAAAATTGCATTGAGATATACTAATACCACTAGCATGCCAATCATGCCAATGAGAATGGCAAAGAGGTTTTCCCATGCGTACGTACTGGTCTCAAGATTTTGACCAAAAGAACTGCAAAAATAAACCATAAGGTCACTTCAGTATGTTATCAAGCACTTTTTTTTTAGATAGTATATCATAAAATATCAAGGGTTTAAAAATTAATATTCCAAGTTCCTCTATTTAATTAACATCATCCGACCTTAAATTTCGTAGACCCCACCAAAAACAGTGCAAGAACTTTTGCGGGAAGTCCATTGAATTTAGCATACCGGATTGGAGGGCATCAAGAAATATACCAAAATTGAATACTGTTGCATTTGGAAGATTTATAGGACATAAATCGTTTAGTAACGTGATATTTCTCGTTGTATAACCACGACGACATTCAAGAGTACCCAATTCACACCCATCTTTTCTTTTACAAGCAAATAACCAACAATCGATGTTTCGCTGAAAAGAGAAAAAGTACCAAAAAGCTCCAAGTATCTGCAATTAAAAAAAAAAAAGTAAATAGCTAGAGTAATAAAAAACAATTTTTTTTTTTTACAATGTGTTAATGCATGACATTCATCAATTTTATCCTAAAAGTTGTAAAAATGAAAGGAAAAAGACCATTTGCACAAAATAGAAAAATTCAAACCCCATTTCAATGATAATCTTTTTTATTAGCCCATTTGAATACAAGGTACTTATTTTAAGCCCAAATACACAAATCTTTATTAAAATATAATAAAATGATATTTTAAAAGACTTTTTTACCCTTAACCTTTATTTAAAGAGAAAAAAGAAAAAGAAGAAGAGAAGACTTTCCCGGAAGCACACCGGACACCAGCGCCGGTCACCGGATTCCGGTCGCCGAACACCGGTTGCCTGATTCCCGTCATCGGACACTGGCCGCCGGATTCCGGTCACCGGTCGCCGGAAAATTGATGGTGATCGGAAAATCGCCGGAGTCTCACTGGATTTTTTTGAAAAAAATGTCACAAGAACCCACCGGATCTTGCCGGAAGCATACCGGCAAAAAATGAAGTTTACTACCCCTAGTAAACTTTTACTGGGGGTAGTAAACTTGCAAAACAGTAGCTCCAATGCCATAATTCACATTGAAAAAGAGAAAAATCAACTTAGATGACG
>NC_020497.1:21137699-21146662 GCF_000184155.1 Fragaria vesca subsp. vesca | reverse complement strand
AGAGAGATCCGGAATGAGAGGAGAGAAATAGATAAGTTATGGGTAGAAAAGTAATTCTATTAAGTTTAATTGAAATGGGCATAGGAAAAGTTTTTCATTGGGGTGGGCAATAAACCTTTAAAATTAGTACTAAAGTGTCATTTACTCTAAAATGAATCCTTAAAGTAACAATATTAGTTTTTACTGTTATAAAAAATTTAGTTACAACATTAGTCCTCAATTAGTCTTAAGATTGTAAATTGTGTGGTTAAAATGGTAGTTCAGTCCATAAAGTGATGAAAAGAAGTTAATGCAACTTTGAGAAATCTTATGTTTAAAAGTTAAAATCTTATGTTTGAGAGTTTATCTTCTTTTCTTGGTCCGACACACTACATATCATGTTGAAATAAATAGATATAAGATTGAATCTTACATGATTTGCAAGGATAAACATAAAGAACATGAAAAGACCTCCGACCCATGCTCTAGAATGCGAAGATTGGAACCTGGGTTTAGGTTTCCCGCCGTCCCAATGAAACTTGGGATTAGCATTCCCAACATCCCTTCTCAATTGGTAGATGCGCAGAACTCGTGGTACATATTGTAATACAAGAAGCGAGTTCAGAAACATTCTTAGATGCGAATTCGAACCTCTCATTTTATGCAAAGTATAGAATACTATCTGCATGCACGTACACGTTAATTAACGAGGGTTAGACCAACTATTCCTCAAATTAAATCGACAAAACCACATGAAAAATATTGAACCAATTTAGAAAATATATCTGATTACTCAAGAATTAACAGCGCTGTCTTACATGTGGAATGGGAACAGTAGCAAAAAAGTTAGTTAGGATGTGCGACCGCCACATATCCCGACCACCGAATTCATTACTCATGGAAGAAAATTGAGCAAGATTGTCCATTATATAAAAGAAGTCCGTATACGATCGGCAAGCCAGAGCTACTTTCCTCAACTTCCCATCCACTATGAGACACTTGAGATCTTCGTCGATGACAGGAATGTATAAGAATAAAGGATCCAATGAGACCGCAAGCATGCAAACAAGAAGAAAGGAGTCTCTGCGATTTCTTAAAAGGAGAATGTTTATGATTTTCTCCAATAATATTGGTACATGCTCTTCATCTCTCGTCACAACTGCGGTCACTGAAGTAGCTGCTGTAATACTGATCAACATGATAACAAACATGATATCAAAAAAATAAATAAATTGTGAATGATTCGCATGAACAAAAGAGAAAATGGTATTAGTAGCTAGAGGGGTTGAAGAAACTTACTCCACTACCGTCTCTTCAGCGGATCCGGAGATCTCCATAATTTACCAGAGAGGGGAGAGAGAGAGAGAGTGTTTAGTGTTCAGACACTCGGTGCCTTACCTCAATAGTCTCAATATATATATATAATATATATATATATATATATATATATATATATATATATATATCTGTGTCAATTGGAAATGGTTCTTGAAATATGGCTGATATACCTATGAAGATGGTTCCGGGGAAAATTTAGTACTTAAATATATGTATGGTTCCGGGAAGCTCGTTTGATAAATGGATAATTTCTTACATGGTTACACGGCGTAAGCAAATCAAATGCTCTTTCCGGTCCTTATCGGAACAAAAAAAAAAAAAAACTTGCTCTTTCCTGGAATTTCATTAAAAATAAAAAATATATGTAATATCTTGATTGGTCATCCACGTCGCAATAGTCTTTCTATGTTAATTAAAAATAGTGCGAGTGCACCTTAATTGGTGCGTAGAATCCGCTCCGTAATTTACGTCATGTTTCATATTGCAAATTAATTAGTTGTCAAAGCTCCCAAGCAGCCCTGGCCGGCTACATTCTAATTGCAGATACCATGCCGCTTGAACAAATTGCAGTCCAAGTATAAAATATACATCAACTGATACGACACTTTTCTATATGCATGCATGATATTAGCTATATATATGATATATCCAATACAAATTATCAATCAGTCGCATACATAATGACTAGCTAGCTTCTAGCTATCCCGATGCTCGTAAGCTCGTTGGCTAATCATAAGAAGAGAACCCACAGTCATCTTTGAACGCCATATATAGAAACGAAATCGTAGTGTTGATATCTTTAACAATTTCTGGAAGCAGTTAAGCACTAGCACTAGCTAGGGTTTCTGTTGTACGTAGTTGAGCGCCTCCATCGTGAAGGTCCTTTTCTTTGCAATTACCTTCTCTAGCTACCGAGCTAGCTAGCTCGCTGAGGTAAGGTAGGAGACGATCTCATCCATCCTAGGTAGTTATCAAACAGTTGTTTAGTTCCGTAAGTTATACTTAATTTTTATATCGTTCTAAACTTCCATTGTGGGGATGGAGGGATGAATATTTATTTTCTTTAGTTTCCTAGTAATAGTTTTACTTATTTCATTACCTTTTGTGGATTCTGATCCTAACAAGGTAGATATCCGCAAATCTAATTTTGTCAGGTTTGAACAAGACTTGACCCTATTTAGTCTGTGCTACCAGACACGGCCAATACATGTGATCAGTCACAACACAATTCGATCAATCATTTTTTTTTTTGGACTAATTTCAATTTACTTTCATCAATTTTAAGTCGATCATCATGTTAGTCATTTTTATTTCAATTTCATCAAAAACACCCTCAACTCTCAATTTTTATCAGCCGTGTTCAAACCTCTGTTCTCCATTCAATTCCTCCATCAAGTGATTACATGACATCAAGAAGAAAATCAAATTCTGAAAAAAATAACTTTCTGGCCATTTTTCCCCCATATCGATACACATATCCGTACCTATCACAATCTCCTAAGCTTAGTGATTTTGATGGGATTGAATGCAATTTGTCTATTTTGCTCTTTTTCTGTGGGCTCAGCGACTTCAAATTTGGTTTTATTCTTAGTGTAAGTCATTACATGACTGGTGAATTGGATGAAAAACAGATAGTTGGACACGGCTGATGAAAATTAAAAGGTGAGAGGTGTTTTTGATGAAATTAAAAGAAAATAGACTAATATAATGATCGACCTAAAGTTGATAGGAATAAACTGAAATTAGTTTTTTTTTTTTTTTTATTAACCTTACAGCTCCGATCCAGAGTGAAGTGTTTTCATTTTTTTTTTTTGGCTAAAGCTCCAGACTCAAGCTTGTATACCAGTATTATACTGACATATTAACAACAACAAAAAAGCCAAAGTACGTGCAATTCAAGTTAACTAAACGAGTCGTTTAATGTGAATGCCGGGCGCATGATATACTTGCAGGAAATAGGAATCACATTCAGTAGTCTTGAAAGTACTAGCCGACTTAATCACAATCGTTTACGGAACCTTCTTTAAGTCGCATATGAACTGCGAGTTCACTCTCCAATACCTTTGTTGTATAGGCCTTCCTTTGTTGTAAGGAATATCTTTAATAATTTCTGGAAGCACTTAAGCACTAGCTAGGGTTTCTGTTGTGGTTGGGCACCTCCATCGTGAAGGTCCCTTTTGTTAAGTGTATAAGGGTACTTGGGTAATTTCTCTATAATCCCTACCCTATAATGGTATCAGATATACACTGTTCATCTATAAATGCAATACAAAATGTAGTCTCTCAGCCTCTTCAACGTGTTTTTTACATTTCTGCATTTGTGCTTTCAATAAATCCTTGATTCCTATCACCTTTGCTAAAAATCTACCATGATCATAAAGTTGATAACTTGACTAATGAAAATCTGGAAAAACTGGTTATTGATACAAGCAAAGAGCAAATTGACAAAACTGAGAAAAAGGACAAAAAAGCAGAATATAAAGGCTGGAATTTGGTGGAGTGACTTGTTCTTCAAGTTGATGGAATTGGACTGGGCTACTAGGATAAGGACTGGGCTGACTGGGCCTATACTCTTAACAACCTTTCTTTCCAATTCTATAGCTACCGATCGAGCTAGCTAGCTAGCTAGTTATATCCATGGATTGCCACACCGATTTTGATCTTTTGGACTCTCTCAATTAGTTGTCTTTCGCTCTCTAAATATGTCATCGTATGATAATCTAGCTCTACTTTTCTTAACTTACTGAACTAATTAGCATATATATGCGGTGTAACGAGTTGACAATCAGTCACAACGTACTGCTGGTGGTGATGATCAGGTTCGTGGGAATTGATAAATTTAACAAGTTTATTGCTATATATATATATATATATATATTTCTCAAATGCCCCCTTACGTAATTACAATTCTCTGTGTATGTTCATATATTTGAGCCAAAAACCAAGTTACATAACTAATATATAAACCATTACAAGTGGTGTAGTGGTTATTGTCTAGTTGATTGAACGTGTTACCGACGCAGGTTCAAACTATGAAGCTGTTCAAGTGGTCAGACATTGTAATATAACACATACTTGAAGTATTTCACATTCATTAATCTTGGCATGTGATACATTTGGGGTGCCCTAACGCTGAGAAGAAAAAAGAGGTTTGACTAATGTAGATCCTAGTCAGCCTAGACTGAGCTAATTAAGTACACCGACGACACTTCCTCCACTAGTACAGCAGGAGGCTGGACTTCACTGACAAAGTTAGCACTTGGGCTTAGTGACTGGGTGGGCAACGCTTGTTATTGAGGTCCAATACCTCTTCAAACATGAAAATAGGTTTTTACCTACAGATGATGTTTACATTGTGTTTGTAACCAAACCATCTATTATATAACCAGACTCTACTAGATCAATCTTTATCTTTCTCAAGTCTTCAGCCATGAGGAAAAAAGCTTCAACGTTTGTGCTGCACTTGACACTCCAGTTCGATCTGGGTAAGCTCAAAGGATCAACATCTGGTGCCAAATTCAGAAGTTGTTCACCGTAATGATCACCTTTACTTATAAAACTCGTGTTTGAGGAGCCACTTCCGTCGGGACTAGTAGTTCTGTAGAGGAAAGCGACACCTTGTGTGATGAAAAGCATCTTATCAACTGGATCCCCCTCTTGAAGTATAAAGCTGTTCTCGTTATAGATGATTGGCTTAAGATACCCACAGATTAATTCCATCGTTCTTTCTCCTCCAGCACTAAACATGGGAACCTGAATTTAACAAAATAAAAGAGAATAATTATTAACAGATTAATTAGGCCCGCCATTATGTATCATTAGGTTTGGAGTTGGACTTACTTTCTGCAGCATATCTAAACAGAGGTTTTTCTTGATGTCGAGTGAAAGTCGCCATGGTATGACAGACAGAACTTTCACGTTATTGACATCTTCGTCTGGTTTCAGTTTCTCTAGCACGTTTCCCATGATCTCAGTCTTGAGCTCCCCAGAAAGATCATTGACGCATAACCATGTTTCTATATCCGTGGTTCTCTTCTCCTCTATTTCCTTCAAATCTGATTTTTTAGCTTCCATCTGCATGTATGTCTGTCCAGATATATCCCAAAAGATCAGTAAACACCAGTAATCAGTCACTACCACAAATGTGGGCATCAGATACCATTTTCTATGCACTATTAGTCTAATGGTGACAGAACCCAAAGGATTTCTCCCCAATCCTCCAAATTACTCTGTCTGTTTTCGGCCATACACCGATCTAATCAAACTCCGTGTCCTCGTCGGCACTGCAGATAATGAAAATCCTAAATCCTAATCTCGCTTCATTGATTGGTTTCCGATATCATCTTTTAGCATAGTATGAAGATTGATCGATTGATCGATTGAAAATTTTGCAGATCACCATGGGCTGTGAAAGATTAACTGGTGCTTCGACCCGATGAATGGAAAGAGGAACAAGTCAGTGTATCTCCCTATCTGCTTCGTTTTTACATCTGTAATGAAGTTGTTATATTTAATTGCTTTGGTAAGTTGTGCTTTTCTTTTCTTGGGCATCATAATTTCTTGATTTTGGTTTTAGAGGCTCTTGCATGCATTCTTTCTCCACCACAGAACTTGAACTTTGGGGTTAATTTTTTAGGGTTGGAAAAGCTTATCACACTGGTCAAAAGAACAGAAAAGGAATGGACATTTTCATGATCTTTAGGATAATGAAAGGTGGAAGGTGATATAATTTAATTGATGAAAATTGTTTTTTGATGAAATTTTTTTAAGTGCTGACTAATTTGGGTGCTTATTCTTGATACTCTTGTTTCAGAAATGACAATGTCGAGAATTATTTGATAGAAGTTGTTTACCTGCTGGTGAGTTCAGTTCTCTGGGATGCTTATTCGCTTTGAATACTTTGTAATGTTCATGAGGTTTAAGTAAGGACTCTACTAATAACTTGATTATTCTTAGTTTGATGTGGTATAAAAGGAGTTCATGTATCAATAAGAAAAAAAGGAGTTCATGTAGATACTAATGTTTAATTGTCAGTATATCTGCACATTTAACTTGTAGATATGTCTTTTGTATTAATCTTAAATGTGACTATGTATATTCTTGATGGGAAATCAATTTTATGAACTCTTCAATCAAATGCAGTTTCTTTGGAGTTTTATATTCTTTACACCAAATAGAGAATTACTGCATAACTAGCTTCTTCCAGCTTTTGTGGTCTGTTATATTGAGTAGCTTACATCACTGTTTTTGGGTGATGAGATGAATATGATAGTCAAACTTCATATTAATGTTAGTTTAGACTTTTGGTACTAAGGTACTCCGAAGACTTAATTTTAGGGGAGGAAATTCTTGAGATTAATAATCCAATTAGTCCTTTTGCTACTACGGTACTCTAAAGACTTAATTTTTTTGTTTCATGTTCTTGCTTCATTATTCATAAATTATATGAGATGACTTTGGCATTTGTTGTCGTAGAAGTGGGCTTTTACATTTATACTTTTAGACTTTAAACAAGAGTCTTTTGATTCCTAATTGCAGAGTTCTAATAAATATCGAGGGGAAGGTGTTTTTTATTTATATTTTGATCTTCGAGTGAATGAATGAAAAAAGAGATAATAGTTGTCAGACTCCTCTTACCATATGAATTTTGTGGTTAACATAGTCAAGTGCTCTCTATCGAATGAATAGACAAAAGAATATGCGTATTGTGCACCTCTTATGTGTCAATTTCAACTGGTAAAGTTGAAGCATGTTTACATGGTTTAGAACATGTATAAATGTGTATTAAGGTTAGTATGTTGTTTGTGTTATAGGAAGCGCCTCCTATAGTCAAGTCTTACTATGACAAAAGAATAGTTGGATGCCCTGGTGTTGAAGGAGGTAAACTCCACCTACATATTTATCTTCCCTCCTTATCGGTTCTTAATTTGTATACAATTGTCCTTGATTCATATCAATCTATTTGAACTTCTTAAGATTCTTAACTGACTGGTCATATGCAGTTTTTTTGTAGGGTGTTCATTCAGAAACAGAAAGCTGCAGGACCGTATGAATGAGGAGACAAAAAATGTCGTTCACTCAATAAGGTACACTTATATTCTTTTGTAAATGTGAATCAGTCATTGAATATGCATCATCCATAAAAGTGGGCTGATACTACCATTACTATATATGATACTACCATTCATTGGGAACTTAATTCATAGTATATTATTGGTCACTATAACCTCGTTTCTAGCTTCAGATTTTACCTTCTATGTGTCAACTATGCCGATAGATGCTTAATTTATGAACTTGAACCAGGTTTTACTATAATAAATGTGAATGATAATTGTTTCTTCCAAGGTTCTTACCCAAAAGAAATTTTATTGTATGTTTTCTGACCAACTTACCCAAAGTGTGTTTTTCTGGTTGCAGGAAAAGATGTGGACTTTGTACACTATACTTGCATTTTAGTGATGGAAGGAGAGAGAGGAGAGGATTATCTTGTATTATGAACTACGGTATGTGATACATAACATGTAGGGAGCTTTTATATGAACTTGTTCGTCAAGTTGATATTTTTAGGAAGTCACGGGTTATGAACATGTTGATAGTTTATGAGCTTCAAGTTGATTTTATTTCCACTGGATACATATCATCTGTTATATGAAGGAAATAAAATTATGAGGGGTGATTTATAGCCAAGTAATCTTTGCCCATGTTGTTGCTTTGCAGGAGATACTAGAGACGAGATAGAGCCGAATATTGGATTAATTCAATGAAGTCACCAAAGATTGGATTGGTGAATATATATGTAGTCACCAAAAAGATGATGGTGTGTTGTTGGGAAAAGCCACGAGAGCAATGCAAACTAATCTCATAATAGTGGCTAGGGCCGTGCCTATTATGGATCCACACCAATGATTATTGATGGTGCCCTCTGGTCATATTTGTGGTAGTGAGTTCATTGTTGCATTAGTGTCACTACGTTATACCAACCATACATTATAGTGATTATACTACATTATAATGGAATACTAACCTGCAAGATTGCATTGAGATACACTAAAACCAGTAGCATGCCAATCGAGCAAATGAGAACCGGAAAGAGGTTTTCCCATACGTATATACTAGTCTCAAGATTTTGACCAAAAGAACTGCAAAAATAAACCATCACTTTAGTAGTAAGGACTTCAAAATTAATATTCCGAGCGAGAGGCTCTATTTAACAACATCTAACCTCAAATTTCGAAGACCCCACCAAAAACAGTGAAAAAACTTTTGGGGGAAGTCGGTTGAATTTAGCATACCGGACTGGAGAGCATCAAGATATATACCAAAATTGAATAATGTTGCATTTGGAAGATTTATAGGACATAAATCGTTTAGTAACGACGTGATATTTCTCCTTGTATAACCACGACATGCAAAAGTACCAGGTTCACACCCATTTTCTCTTGTACAAACAAATAACTAACAATCCATGTTTCGCTGAAAAGCAAAATAGTACCAAAGAGCTCCGAGTATCTACATGACAAAACAAATTAATTAATAATTAGACTAAGAAAACGTACATATATAACTAGGTAATACCCAATTCCACTGCAACTCGATTTGGCAAGAATATATATATATATATATATATATATATATACAACAACACA
>NC_020497.1:21097200-21137679 GCF_000184155.1 Fragaria vesca subsp. vesca | reverse complement strand
GAGAGAGAGAGAGCAACAATGTATGGCTGAGTGTTTAAGTGCACAGACAGTGGGTGCTCGATCAATATATAGATGGCATGGGAGTGGTTCTTGATCGAAAGATCGCTGATATGAAGTATGGAGATGGTTCGGGGAAAGTTAATTAGTAACGAAATTTCCAAATATGGAGATGGTTCGTGGATCGTTTCATGATGGATATGTTCTTACACGGTTTCACAACTTACACCAACTTACCCGGGTAGTGGGGGCGTAGTTACATGGTGAGCAGGAGGTTCAATTGACCTCTCTCACTAACTTAGCCACATCTATTGTTTTTAGATTTTTACTCATATATAAGAGTATTATAAACTCTTTGACTAGTTTTGCCTCTTCAAATGTGATAACAAATATCGTTCTTTTTAGTTAGTCAAGACCTAGTGTTCATACGTACTACACATTAGTCAAGACCTATATATGTACATTGATTTTCTCAACTATTGAGCCTCACATATTGACCTATCGAACTTACACTGTGAACTAAGGAGAGTAAGCTGATCGAAAATGTGATGCGAGAGCTAGAGTATTATATATTAGCTACAATATCAAAGTCGATCGATCATTAGTTCATTTCTGAACTACTGATACATACCTCAGTATGTAAGCAGGCTCAATAGTTTGGGACTTGGGAGGGATTTCTTGAAACGAAAATGAAGATGCAGCAGCTTCTTTTTTTCTTTTCTGTTTTTTTTGGTGGAAGGGGTTTGGAGCAGTAAGTTCTGGCTATTTTATACAAAGCCAAAGAGGCAAAAGATATGTGAGACAGCTAAATTTAATGAATTGCATATAGGCAACTCTTTCCTGGAATCCAACCGGTAAAACATGATCACCTCATTTCATGATCGAAATGCGAATCGGAACAGTTTTTGTAACCATGCAATTCTAAGAAGAAAACCTACAGTCATCTTTGAGCGCCATAGAAATGATCGAAATCTTTCATAGTGAATGAAATCGTACCTCAATACGAATGAACACTTGGTCACATATTTTATTACTGTCTCAATGTTCATGGCAGTAATACAAACAACAAAACCTACATTCATGCTCTATGGGTGATAGAAATGAAAATTTTCATAGTCGACAAAACCCTAGTGAATCAAATCATATAAACCAATCCCATACCTCATAGAATCTTGACCTTGACATCTGACCTCAGCACAGTAGTTGGGCCTTTCACCTTTGAACGATCAGTGAAGCAGCCCAAAGCAGCAAGCTAGGGTCTTTGCGTTCTCTTCCTTATTTGACTTGGGTCCTTGTTTTGTTTACCTTTTGTTGTCCAAGGTAAACAAAACAAGGTTCATGAGGAAGTTACTGCAACTTTGGATAAGGTTCCTGACATGGTTTGGATTTGTTCTATCTTCCTCTGGTATTTCTATGACATGCATGACCCCAGAAGTGAGGTACAGACAAACTAGACAAGGTTTGCAGGATTATATGTTATGCTCATGTCTATACATTGAGCAGATTGATCTTTTATTGGGAATATAAGATGTAATTAGTTTCCTATATATGATGTAATCTATTATTGGCTAAGGCTTAGTGAATTCATATATAAAGCTGGTCCGTACAACCATTCATACACTCGTCCCATAGAGAGATTCGATACTGAGAAGTGTAGAAGATCAGGTTTGGAGATCAATGGCCTCTTCTGCAGGTTTGTTGATCTTGTTCAGTTCTCTTTACTATATGAAATATATGTGTGTTCTGTATCTATTCTCTTCGTGTGTTGATGACTTGAGATCATTGGATCCAAGGTAACAGAAATTATATTATCTGATTCCAGGGTATTTGCATATGGATTCTTGAATAAACATATTGAGATTTTTTGCTTGTTGTAATCATAGTACAGCTGTAGCTTGAATGCTTGATGCACTGTTCTCTGATGATAAAATGGTAATTGGTGTCGGATTAAAAAAGAAAATACTTTTCCCTTGAGATATATCTATTGAAGCACTAAGCAGAGGTTGTAGGTCACATATGTGGATGAACTATAGTGTTTTGAACTTAGGTAATGACAAACAAAAGCTGCTGCATTGTTACCTATTGAAGTATGGTGACTGCACAGTAAGCTTTGTGCAGTTTGAAAAATGGTTAATATCATGATGCATTTAAAGGTTGAATGGATGAATAGATAAAAAGTATGAGACGTTTAATTGCTTGAACGGATCCAAATTGAGCATGTATAGTTGATGCTGATGATTTTGATTAGTATAAAAGCAACTAAATTGTACTGAGTTTCCTCACTATATCAGTTAAAACATTCTTAAACAACGAAAAGCCTTCGAGTCTGGTTTGCCTAAAGAGTCTGGAACTTTGCTACAAAGCACTTATACCAACGTACAGGAGAAAACGGATGAGAAAGGTCAGCAGTATAAAATATACAGTTCAATGTTCAGGCATGTAAGTGAAGCTTCAAACTAATCGAGGTAAAATTCACACGACTGCATTGCTTCACTTCTCTGGAACTGGAACTCTGGACGGACTAAATTTATAACTGCTCTGCATCTTCTGCTATTCTGGAACTTGCAAGAAAATTTTGTCCTATATATATTAGGAAACCAAACCGACACCATATCATTTATGAATGATTTCCCTCACACAGTAAATCATTTTCTAGAACAACAAGTCAAATTCTGATCTACACATATGTTCAAAGCATACAAAACTTGAGTCGAGAAATGCCATAATTTTTATTCACACATGAATTTGATGATGATACAACGTTGCACAATTGCAAATGGCAGACTCGGCAGCAAGTAACAATGACCAATTTTCAAGGGATGCCAAGCTTGATCTGTTGTAATGCCAAGCTTGATCTGTACAACACGAATATATAGTACACATATACATCAACCGGAAAGAAAAGCACAACCCTTTGCTAGTTGCTACCAACCTTCCTTGACAATTTTTGACTTCTCGAATATGAACTTCCCTTCCTTGTACTTCTGTGATGCCTCATAGGCTCGTTCATACTTCCACCCCAATACCTCATGGCAATCGCCACAAGAGATGTCAGCCACAGTATGCAGACCTGTCAAAAGATGCCTGTCTTCCTTTGCCCCAACAACTATATTCATCGCATGGGAGAACAGAAAAGCTCGACCATGTTTTCCCTATAAACAGAATCGTGGACTAAATCACTAAAACATGTCCAAAACTTACTATCACAGTCAATTATGAAATGAAAACAAGCATTCATATACTTATCAAAAGATTGGAGTCACAAGATTCAGGTTTTGATTTTTGTCTGTCAGATATGAAACTATTTATCAGGACACAAACATTGATCACAGCAAACAAGCTACACACATAAAGTTGGCACCCCAATTGTAATTCTCTACACAAGATCATTTTCCTTACAATAATTTGATCTACGCTCTTTCAAAACCACATGATCCTTGACCGCATAAGTATAACCTTCTCAACAATCAAAGATCAATAACGAGATGAACTAATAACAACAACAAATAGCATCCAACAAGTTAAGTCTAATGTTGTTGTGGCTCACCTGAAAGGCTTTAGAAACAATATCATCATGAAGTGAAACATGGTTTCGACAATTACAGCAGCTGTATAATCTAGGCCCTACCAAATCCGCCATCAATTTAACTAATTCAGCTCTACACACCTCACTGCTCACCAGAAAACCAAACAACAAAGCAGACAGTTAAAACACAGACAACACAACGATACAGTAGCAAAACATGAATGACAAGAACAAAACTTTGATCACCTGGAAGAAGATCAATGAAAACCCAGAATCCTGAAACCAAAAGATAAGAACACCGACTGTGTTAGCGTGCAAGATTAGACCACAATGGATTACAGGGGTTGAACAAAGAATCCAAAAGCAAAAAATTAAATTTTTTAGAGAAAAAATATATAAAATAATGCTGTGAAAGTGACATGATTGCAATTAAGGATAAGCAACAAGAACATTTAGAAGATAAATATTTACAACCGATTGTGAAAACCAATAGACAAATAATTTAGGACGGGGCAAGGTGGGGAGTATTTCATGAAAAATAAAAACCCATCAATAAAATGAGTATTGTAATGGGGATGGATGAGGATCTGAGACTGTAAAATTGGGTAAGATTAAAGATCATAATCCTAATAAATCATAGTTTTTCAATAAATTGTGAAGCTTCTTTGCTCTTTACTTGAAGAATTGGAGGGTAATAAAACCTTGTTGATTTGTAAACAATAAGTGCAATCCAAGGCAAGATGGCATTGATTTGAATAAAAAAGGAAGAGTGAGGTGATGGAGTGGAGAAAAGAGAAGAAAAACTAAACCTGTGAACTGTGGAGTCTTGAGAATCATGGTTGCTTGTTTCCAAACTACAATAATAGAGTGGGGACTGGGCAGGAGAAGGAGGACTTTCTGCAATATTTTGAGCTTGATGACTTAACTGGTCGAGTCACCAAGTGCAATACTCACACAGTCACGCGCTCTGAGAGCGAGAGGTGAACACGCGCAAGCATCTTTACCTTGTTGGTTATGTTTGGTATCAATCATCTATAACTTGTTGAATTGTCAAAACTGAAGAGCTAGAAGCTTAGAAAGGGTCTCACCTAACCAGCCAAATTTCCAAGAGCTAGATAAAGATGAAGACTATTCGGTTATCTTAACCATGTACAGGAATCCCAAATCTAGTGCACAATGGTGGAGCTTTAGGCCTTTAGCTTCACATGCATAAACTAGCAAGTAAATTATGATTAAGAATTGGCATTAACAAAGCAAGGTTGAATATGCAGAGCAATTTATACTGGTTTTAGGAACAGAAAGACAAAATCTGGGGTGAGATAGAGCATTTCAAAGACGTTCCTTATGAGTTTGGACTAGGTGTTTGATTTTCAAGGACTGAATTTTCTAAAGCATCAACATTTCTTCCTCAGTTTCTAGGACATCAAGCGTATATCTTTAATACGGAGGGAATTGCAGTGCTCTCCTTCCAAACTTTGAGGCTCAAAATCAAATCTTTAATTTTTTATTTATTTATTTTTTATGCAAGTGAAGTAAGCAATCTCAACCAACATAATTAAGATTAACTGCAGTAGCAAACTCAAATTTCAGCTTTAGGTACATGATCTTATTGCTCATGACAATGACTCACTGCGGAAACAAGCAGCAGACACAATATTTACAAAGCATAGTAAACTTCCAAATGGGAAATGGTAATGAAATTATCTAGTAGTAGTATTTGTTGCCTTGTGATGTGACACTAGTAGTACACCTTGACAATCTTTGCTCTCTCAATAATAAACCTTCCTTCCTTGAACATATGTCGCGGATCATAAGCTCGAATATACTTCCATCCTAACTATTGGCCACAGTTGCTGCAATGTATACCAGCAACAGAAAAAACACCAGCCATCAACTTCCTGTCCTCTTTTTGTCCCACAATGACGTTCATTGCATGAGAGAACATATATGATGCCCCAGATTTTACCTAAACATCCAAATATCAGCAAGAAGGAACATAGTTAACACTATTACACTTTAAATAGGCAACAACTTAGAATAAACTACTGCAGTAATATCTTTGAATTTCACCACAAGTTTTTCGACAGAAGATCTTCGCACAGGGCCAGAGGGTTTTTGCAGTTCCTGCAGCGGAAGAAGGGTGCCACCATATTCTGCCATTAAACTGAAAGCTTAACAACACTAGTAATAGTGATTGAGTCAATCACAATATCACAGTTTAACATTCTATTCCAATATGAAAGTAATCAAAAGAGGAATTAAAATATGCATATATACATGGTATGGAGGAGTGTCAAGAAACTATGCTCCCTGAGATGAGATGATCAACAGCACAAGGTGAACAGATTTATAGGGTGGGGATGAATATATTTTCAGGAGGCCAGTCAACTAAGTTGGATCAGAAAGTTGACTTGGAACAGTTTTAGCATATTAGAGACTTTTAGAGCTGGAATTGAGGTGATGTATGTAAGTGTACTATATATTTGTGTTGTACAGATCAACCTTGGCATCCCTAGAAAATTGGTCATTGTTTCATGCTGTTGAGCTTTTGCCATCTGCAATTGTGCAAGGCTTAACCATCATTGTATTCATGTGTAAATCAGTATGTGACTTAAGTTGTTCAAGACAATCATCTACTGTGTGATAGGAAATCAGTAGCATGATATATAAAGGATACCGCGTCGGTTTGTTTCCTGATAAGTATAGGACAAAATTTCCTTGCTAGTTCCAGAATAGCTGAAGATGCAGAGCAGTTAGAAATTTAGTCATATCCTTCCAGTTTCAGAGAAGTGAAGCAATGCAGTCCTTTCTCATCCACTAGTACTTTTTTCAGTTTTAAGAAGTATCATTCAACATTACATAAACTAATGATTAGATCACATAAGATATATACATTCTTCGAATAAATCCACAAAACAAAACCATAATAAACAAGTAATTTTGGCAATTCGTAGACCTGTTGAAGTATCATAATCCATCGACAAATAGATCAACCACTGCCAGGAGGATGAGATACGCGATAGAAATCGGTATTACACTTGGCAATATTATTCATGAAGGAACGAGGATTATAATTAGACGCTGTGATCAATGGAACCCTTTTCAAGTTACATGTGAATTGAGAGTTCCCCATCCAATTCATCCTGATGAACGACTTAGGGTTTGGCATTGCAGTAGTTTCAAGATAGAACCTGACGAGAATATCATATCCAGACTTCTTGTTTCTTTCATCACCATTGTTGTCACATCTGCATTGTTGCTGCTTCTGCTCAACCTCGGAATCAAGACGCTCTTGATGATGCCCCTCCTCAACCACCCCAATAGTGTTGTCCATGTCCTTCTCTCCTTTGAGTGACAGTGTGAGATGAGTTGTGTTTCTCTTCCCTTGGTAAACTACATGCGAGTGATTCTCCATAATAAACCTCTGGTTTTCATAATAAGCCATGACTACCATGCTATCATAATAGACGTCGAAATTGTTGTTGGGGTTTTGGAGGGTGATATGGAGTAAGAGATTATAATGGAGGGTGTTGATGGTGGTCCTATTGAACTCGGCAAGCGAAGCATGAGTTACTTGAATGTATGAGTGGTGGGGGTCGATAACACATCTTCTTAAATCGATGAACACATAGATTATGGCCATGACAAAACCCAGAATGACGATGATTCCGAAAGATTCCATAGAACCGCCGATCATGGTGACAAAGAAAGCTAGCTCGGTGAAGTAAAAACTAAGCCCGATACTGGTACTTATAAGGCAAACTGTTCTTCATGAGAAGATTTAGAGAAGATTTTATTCCCAAAAGAATTAGAAAAAAGAGGTTACAAGTAAAGAAAAAAAAAGAGGAAGTAAGAACTAAGAAGCATGAAATCAAATTAGATTTACTTTCCATCTTTTGAACAATTAGATTTACTTTCCATATCTAATATATTTCTAGAGGACCTTTCTTGAGAGCTCCTGTTCTCCTAAGTCTGCCCTTTATAAATAGAATGAAGGTCATAGGATAACCTTGTTGTTGAAACCATGAGGGGTGCTTCTTCTACAGAGATATGCTCCACCATTCTTTTGATCTGTGTTGGCGTAATCGCGATTGGTATAGTCACGAAAACAGAATCAAAAACTCCCTATCACAAAACATCCATGTCACTGATGCTTTGCTAAGGGAATTCACCTTTGTCACCACAAAGAACACCGACACCCTCCACTATAATCTCGTCCTCCATGTCACCCTCCGAAACCCCAACAAGGATTTCAGCATACTTCAAGATAACATTGCGGTCATGGCTTATTACCAAGACAAGAAGTTCGTTGCAGAGAACTATTCTCATATCTTCTACCAAGAGAAAGATGGTACAACTCTTCTCAAGTTGTCATTCAAAGGGCAGCAGGACATGGATAGTACTCTTGGAGTTCAAAAGCATCTTAATTCTGAGGCTAAGCAGCATCAATGTGCACGCGTCGAGGACAACAATGTTGGATCAGCTAATAATAGTTATGACATTGTTGTCAGACTCTATCTTCAGAACACTGCAGTCCCTAAGGAGGCGTTTAAGAAGTATTGGAATGTGAACTCGCAGTTCATATGCGACTTAAAGAAGGTTCCGGTTCTGAATTCAACGAATTATTTCAAGACTACTGAATGTGATTCCTATTTCCTGCAAGTATATTGTCCACCCGGCATTCACATTAAACGATTGTTTGGTAATAAACGCTCATTTAGTTAACTTGCCTTGCACTGTTTGGTTACAAGGAGCTGAAAGCCAACATAATCTCATAGATTAATTGTAATGGGATTTACTATCAGTAGTAACATTATATATATTGTTCATATGTGAAACTATTTATCTGTACTCTTTGACAATATTAGGGAATTGGAGTACTCTCCCTTCCAAACATTGAGCCACATAATCAAGCCTTAAATCTTGAAGTCAGGTAAGGTGAGCAGCAGTCTCACTCAATATAATTAAGAGAAATTGCAGTAGCAAGCTCAAATTTCATCTTTAGGTACATATAGCACATAATCTTATTGCTCAGATAACCATTACACCACATCAGGTACTGCAAAAACAAGCAGAACCAATAAGCAGACACAATATTTACAGAGGCACACTAAACATCCAAATGGGAAATGGTAATGACATTATTCTCAGTAGTAATATGTGTTGCCTTGTTCCTCTCTGATGTGACACTAGTAGTACACCTTGACAATCTTTGCTCTCTCGATTATAAACCTGCCTTCCTTGAACTTCTGTTGCGGATCATAAGCTCGAATATACTTCCATCCTAACTCTTGGCCACAATTGCTGCAATGTATGCCAGCAACAGAAAAAACACCAGTGATCAATTTCTTGTCCTCCTTTTGCCCCACAATGACGTTCATTGCATGAGAGAACATGTATGCTGCCCCAGATTTTGCCTAAACATCCAAATAGCAGCAGCAAAGGAACATAGTTAACACTATTACACTTCAAATATATAACAACTTAGTATAAACTACTGCAATAATAAGATAATCTTTGATTTTCACCACAAATTTTTTCGACAAAAGATCTTCACGTAGCGCCACAGGGTTTTTGCAATTCGTGCAGCTGAAGAAGGGGTTTCCACTATATACCGCCATTAAACTGAAAGCTTAACAACACTAATAGTGATTGAGTCAATCATAATCACAGATTCACATTCTATTCCAATTAATATGGAAGTAATCAGTTATAAATGAGAAGGCAAGGTTAATGAAACAAAAGAGGAATTGAAATCTGCATACATGGTATGGAGGAGTGTCAAGAAACTATGCTCCCTGAGATGAGTTGATCAACAGCACAAGGTGAACAAATTTATAGAGTGGATGACTATATATGATCAGGAGGCCCAGCCAACTAAGCTGGATAAGAAAGTTGACTTGGAACAGTTTTAGTATAATAGAGACTTTTATTTATTATAGCTGGAATTGAGGCTGATATATACAGACAAGATTAGGTGATGAAAAGAACTAAAGGAGAAAGAATGATTAAACAAGTTACAATCATAATCAAGTGGAAGTGTGGAACTGACCTGACAGTCCTGTTCACCTGTCAATAGCCATCAGCCATCAGATCTTACCCATTTAAATCTAAGGGCTGGAGTTAATTGAAGTAAAATATATTAAATTGTATTTCTAATTAATAACTAATATCAATACCAAGACCGGCAAGACGTCTTCCCCGTCTTTCTCCTCGCCTTCTCTGAGAAATTCTGAAATTCAGACATAACCCTAATTCTTGGGATGATCAACCAAGCTCTGATTTGTAGTGTTCTTGTTCAAAACTGAACCAAAAATTACTCTTCCCTTTACATGTTTTTTCTCTAATATCAATAAGTTTGGTGTCCAGTGAGATGGTGTTTATATGCATTATGATTGGTTTTAAGTGTTCTGTTGATTACTGAAAGAGTAGATTTCATATTGTTATGAATAAGTTTCATTCTTTTGGGGAAATACAGTAAAGAAGCTATGAATCTGGAGATTCTTAGTTGTTAGGAATACCTTACAACATTTAGTTCATTGCTTTTGGTTGGATGAATATGGCAGCACTTCACTTATATATGAATCACACAGATCATCCTTGGCATATTTCAATCTGGGTCATCAGCAAATTTTCAGATTTTGGGGGTGAGGAGAAGACAAGAACAGAGGAGAAAACGTCTGGCTCTCATCTTATTAATTAAACTTAATTGTCATCTAATTGTAATATAATAAAACATTTAATTCAATTAACTTCAACTTTCGGATTTAAATGGGTAACTTGACCATACGTTTTTTAGTAAGTAGGTGACCAGCTGACTGACTGACTTAGGAGGGATAAGAGAAATGTATGGAGTTGATGTATCATAGCCCAAAAAAGAGATGATATTTGGGGAATGATTTAGACCCAATTTGATATTGAGTTTTGGAAATTATAATCATCATTTTAGTTAGATTTTCTGTTTAGAAAAATTTTAAAACGTGATTATCTAGAACTTTTTTATTTAAATAACCACGATTTTAAAAAATGGGTTAACGGTTGCTTATTTAAAACTGAGTTTTTAAAAAATTGAGTTTTTAAATCACAATACCAAACTAAGTCTTATACTATGTTTGTACTGAGGTATATGGTCATTGGTCAATGTGCTCAGCCACAAGCCCTCAAGAAAAGCAATGACTTCTTGGTTTGTTAACTATTAATATCTCACTCATTCTATCAGGGAGCCTAATGTTGAAACCTAAGGAGTAAGGTAATGTCTCATTTGTACAAAAAAGAAAGATATGAAGAGCTCTTGTAATGTATTTTTGGTGTACATCAAATTAATGAATACTAGTAACTTTCATTTTTAACTCTCTAGGTGTATGTCTTCATAAAGTATATCTACTTGAAAAGACAGAAAAAAAAATCAACTAAATCAAAATTCAATGTCTTATACACTATATTTCAAGAGATCCAATCTTTTGGAAAAGTTATAACACGAACAATGAGTGGCAAAGACAATGAAATTACTTTACATTTTCATTTCAAGCATTGGCTCAATAATTCTAATTGATGCTCGAAAGATGATGCTCTTCTGAGTTGTGACTTTTATTTTATTTTATTTATTAATCGAACGAAAAAAATTAAGGGAGATGAAATTTACACTTTTTATTTTACAATCTACACTTCCACCTTTTATTTTTAGGTAAAGTTTTCACAGAAAGACAAAACACATATCACTAAAAACAAGATTTAAATTACCAAAAGAGATAAACGGGGGTGTGAATTGTAAAATTAGAAATGTAAATTTCAGTTCCCTCTAATAATACAGAAGAATTTACCTCGGAGGTAAAAGCTTTTAATTGGGAAAATAAAGAGACGATTGTATGAAAAAGCAAAAAAAACGTTAACTGCAGAGACTCTTCGCTCCGCACTTCGCCACTTCAGAGACTCTCAACACTTTCTGATCTCATTTCTCCTCTTCTTTTTCCTGCTCTCATCTCTCTCTGCTCTGCTCTGCTCTGCAAGACCTTGCAGATACTTCTGAGATGGCCGACGCTTACTGGAGGTACAGCGACGGACGGCAGCCGCCGCCGTCGGGGATGAATTCCGGCATGGGAAAGCGTCCGCGTCCAGATTACGGTACGCATCGAGTTCCTTCTTGAATCTAGTAGAATCCGCAGGGTTTAGTTGTTGTTGATTTGATTGGTTGATGAGAAATTAGGGCTACTGTGGATAGGATCTGTTTCGATTGTGCTGATAGAGCTGAATTTAAAGTGAGATGGAGCTTTATTTATTTAATTATTTTAATGGTAAAAGGAGAGCTCAGTAGTGTTCGAGCTAGGGTTTATTGGGGTGAGGAATTGGAAAATGGAGTGCGGATTCTTTTGTATGTGTTTGAAATGCTAGATTTAGCTACTGTTTGAGCGATTTAATGGAGATTTTTAGTGGTGGTGATATGATTTTCGTATGATCTGTGCTGTATCGATTCCGTCACTGTTGATGTGTGTGTTAAATCAACTTATTGAGGTGCTGCTGTGTTGGATTTTGATGCATAGAATAGGTGCTTGCGTTTGTTATTAGGGTGTACTCGATTGCATTAGATGATAAGTTTAGTTGTGTATCTGCATGTGGTGTGTTGGTTGCACAGTCATGACTGTAAGCCGAGCATGCATATGTTAGCTGAAAATGAGCATTGCTGATTTCAAATGGTCAATTTTGTGAAGATTTGTCAATCCCTTCGAACTGCATTCATAATCAGGATAGGCAGTCTTATAACGCGGACACTCATTTGTTGCTTTTGATGATCAGTATTGATTCAAATCATTCAATTAATTTAGCATCTTGGCTGGTTCCGACTCTTAGGATACAATTTTTGGATTCTTTATCTGTTTTTTTACCTAATATTTAAATCCAGGCTTTGTGCTGGCGCTTTGCTGCACTCATGTTTTGAAATTATGTTTATTTTCTGGATAGTGACTAAATATCCTTTAAGGCTATCTATAGACTATACTTATCAATCATTTAAGAATTACTTTCATCTACGGGTTATCTTGTTTATGTCTGAATCCTGGATTCATTGGGTAGGTATTCAGATCATATCATCCACATATTTAGTTTTAGTTATTCTGGAGCTATGATATTACTCCGGATTATTATAGCTAGCATATATACTACGAAGCTGTCACTTTGGATGCCAAATTAAGTCAAGTGATCCTGTTAGCAGATGCATATTCTTTTGATATCTGGGCATCTTGATGGGTCTTAACTACTTAGTAACCTGGTTAGGACTAGTAATGTGTTTCAAGTGATCACAACGATTGACTTCTGTTATGTTTTCTGCAATATTTAATTGACACTATATGTTCTGTATGCTCACGCTGTTGTAGTTTGATTTCTTAGAATCATGTGGATACAAAAGTTATAACTGAAGTACATCCTTCTTTCAGATTCCCATAGTGGCCATGACCTGCCTAGTTATTATCCCCACGAAGATGATAGAGGTTCACTCCGTGGGATGAGAGATACAGACTCCATTAACGCATCATATGATCGCTACCTTCGTTCTGCGGTACTCACTTTTTGCATCTCACTTACATATCACAATCTGTCTATTTTATGTATAGTAGGAGGCTAATGTAACAAGTAATCTTTCAGCAAATGTCATCTTATAGTGGGGGACAGTCTGCTAGAAACATGAGCGGGGGACTACCTGGTCGTTCTGTTGATGACCCACGAATGATGGGAATGGTTGAACCCGGGCCTGTAAAAGAGAGGGTCTTGGGAATGGGAGGTGGGAGGCCTGAGGTTCCTCTTCCTCCTGGTGCGACGAGTACACTTTTTGTGGAAGGATTGCCTGCCAATTGTACGCGACGTGAAGTAGCTCGTATCCTTTTAGTGATGAACTTCGTATAGCGCTCAGTTTCTTATCTTCCTTTGCATTTTACCTTCACAATAGATTTTCCTTCACTATGTTTAAGACATCTTTCGCCCATTTGTTGGTTACAAAGAAGTGAGACTTGTAAGCAAGGAGTCAAGACATGTAAGTTTATATTTCTTCAAGGGTAGATTCAATGACTAATGGTTGGTGGATTCACTAATAACCTATTTATGCAGCCTGGAGGTGAACCTTTGGTACTTTGTTTTGTTGATTTTATGAGCCCTGCCCATGCAGCCACGGCTATGGATGCCTTGCAAGGTAAGCTCACAATTTTATTTCAACTTTTATCGACCAAAGCCACATATTTGTGCCGGTCATTCCAGATAATTGCTTGTTGTTAGATCCTCTTATACAATTGTGGTGGAGTTGCATTTCCTAACATTATTTAGTCACTTCGCAAGAAGTGGCACTGCCAAATCATTCATGATGCATTTTTCTTTTTAAATGAACAAGATAGAAGGAAAAGTTTTATGTAGTCGATTGCTGTTTGACTGCTCTATGGAATTGACAATTAACCAAAAACAAAAAAAAGACGGTAGCAGTGATAATATGACTATGAGAAAGGAATGATTACACCTGCATCATTCGAACATAATTCATGTGGAAAATCAGTACCCTAAAGTTGTGAGGCGAAACTTCTAACTTCCACAGCTTACCAACATTTAAATCCTTAAAGCTTCTCATTTATTTAGTTATGTAGCTTATCCATTTAAAGAGATTAGCGTGGGATTTAAGAAGAATGGTGTATGTCTTTTGATCCGGTATACATTGAAGTTGAAGGAGGTAGTGAACGTTTCTGTTGCCCTTATGTCACAGCCCATTTTGTGTTTCAGGAGAATATGTCAGTTTCGTTTGTTAGGTCTTGGTTTCACGTGATACTTCCCTAGTTGCAGGTTTACCCAAGAAAGTCACCCAGTGCCCCAATCCAAATTCTTCTAAACAATAGGACTGGCCGTTGGTTCTTGGGGCCTTGATTGGTTGAAGATTCATTACTCAAATGGACTACTGAAACTCGGTTTAGAAAGCTGAGTGATCATTTTCAGCCACATTCTTAATCGCTGTCTAAGAATGTGGAGCTGATAGTCATCTCATGTGTTAACAGACACTTTCTTTGTTATTGGCAGTTAAACCCTTATTCTCTTAAGGTTTCCCTAATCACTGTATACTTTATTTTAGGAGAGAAAGCATGTGACACGTTTTAGGAAGTGTGCTGAAACACATTTTCTGATTAGCTGTATTGAAAAGTGATAGGCCTAATGTATTTAAGCTAATGATTTCTCGTCTTATAACATCTATCTGCTGATGCCCTAATTCGCCGTTAAAACGTACCTTAGTTATAGCGTAAATGGGCAACCTCAATTTTGCAGGTTATACGTTCGATGAGCATGACCGTGACTCGGTCAATTTAAGGTTGCAATTTGCTCGCTATCCTGGTGCGAGGTCAGGTGGTGGGCACCGAGGGAAGCGTTGAATTATGCGGTTTTCAGGTGATTACCGACTTTGATCCACACGACCTTTTTTCATTTATGGCCGTTAGGTGCTGAGTAAAAGTTAAAAAGAAAATTCACTTAAATCGTGGGACGACTCTTCTCTGTAGGACTTGCATGATTTGGGAGGTTGTGATAATGAGGGGCCGTACAACAAACATGCAGTTTCAAGATTTTTATAAGGCGCATAGTTAGGACCAACTCAGATTATGTGGTTCTCGATTATCGTGGGCAAATCGCTAGAGTGGTTTCTTGTTTGGCATCTGCAGACAATTTTATATATTTATTTCAGACTTTTCCATATGCACTTTAATTATGACTACTTACGCCGTAATGCCATATGCGTTTCGTTAGATATTGTAAACTTATTTTTAGTAGAACGTGTTGAAATCTCTTTCATTTGCACATTCTCTTGAATCAGTGTTTGATATCTATTTAGTGATGAAACTGTGGTAACTGATGAAGTAGATATCTTATGTATTGAAAATATTGCGATTTGTGTCATGGCTCTCTGCTGTCAGTTATAGATAATCCTTGAAGAATCCATGCTAAACTGGATACAGGTCTGGATACAGGTGTGTATATAGGTTATCTTGGCATATGGTCTGTGTGTAGGATGAGTGTTGCTGGCAACTTAATGTTTATGCCCCTGTCCTTGAGAGAATTGTTTCAAGCATTTACACATTTTCTTAGTTCGTATTGTTTTCTTTACCAAGAACAGGTTTCTAATGATTGCTGCTGCATTTTGTTATAAAAATGTCCTTAATCAATGATACAATCAGTTTTTAAAAGTTCTTGTGAAAAGCTGGTTTCAAATTGCTGCATTTCATTTTGCCTTTTGTATTGCCTCCTTTTAGCTAGGTGTTTTTCTTTTTCTTTATCTTGAAAACAAAAGGTTAGCATATGGTCATTTGGGTTGCATCTGATTCTTTCAGTTTCTGATTCCATTAGTATAACATGACCATATGTCAGGGGCGAAGTATTAGATACGGTTTGCTACAGTCTTTTAACCGTATGCGACCTTTTATGATGTTCCTCATTGCATGCCGTATTGAAGAGCTACTTCCGAGTTAGGTTCCATGTCTATTAAAGTATAGTCAATTGCAGCATGCTTCCATTGTAACCACTTGGAAATTCAATGGTTTCATACTCATATGTCGATGGAGGATGCGATATCACAGAAAACATAAGAGGATCATCAATGTGACCTTTGCCCCACCCCAAGTCCAGGGTCATACATATGCACCTCTGATTGTGCATCGCCCTCCCCATGTTAGCTTGTATTTACAACTTCAACTTAGTTGTACCCAGCTAAGGAGACAATGACCCATTGTGATTTTCTTCCACGGGTTTAGTTCTGCTTTGCTACTGTCGGCTGTGTTCACTGTGGTGACGATGAGAAAGTGAATGTGGAGGTGGAAAAGTTGAGTAGTTTTGCGGTGATCGTCCGTTCCATTCATAATCAATTTATTGAAAGGGGGACGTTTTGATTTATCAGATAGGTTTTCTCTGACGCAGAAGTTGTATTTGCTTTCCATGTATTTAAATGATCAAATCAACAAGTAAACAAGTTGTAAGATGATGCCGACCTTGGGAATTTACCTGAGACTTGTAAACGCTAGTTAAAAATTAAAATAGGCATAGTTGGGATCCAATTCCGTTAAACCAGAAGTACTGATGACCAAGTTGAGTGATGTGGGCTTTGAGACAGAAGTGGGCCAAGGTACTGTTCCATAGCCCAAGTTAGGAAGATCCACTAGTCGATGAAGATTTTTCCAACTCGAATACCTCATTACTCGCACAGTTTAGAAATTAGAATTTATATGATTCAAACATAATCTAAGAAAAAAAAATTTAATAATTCATGGATTTAGAGTATTCAAAATCAAATTATGAAATCTTGAAACTTACGTTCTAGCAACTACATCTCATCCTCCTGAACTGAAAGAAACTGTCTATGTAGAAGCGCATGCGTTTTGGTAGTGTTGTTAAGTATTTTTTTTTTTTTTTTGGATAAAGTCGTCTTTCATTTTCTAAGTGAGTCGAATTTTTTTTTTTAAATGTTAAGTGAGTCCAATTTAGGCGTTCTCTTTCGAGGTCTCACTCACTCAGATTCTGACTAAAAGAGTCATACTCTGTTTCAAAGTTCTGGTTAGTTGTTCAGTAAACTACAATAACTTCTCAGCGGGCCCATCTTGACATCTTAACACAGATGCGGGGACTTCTATTTGAATCTAACTTGCTACAATAATTAGGATTCTCACATGCATCGTAGAATCTTTCTCGTTGTTTTAACTGAGTCCCACACCTACTGAACCTCTATCTTCTTCTCAGGTATACCTATCTGTTCTGTTCAGTAAATGCATTATTCACTTGGATTCAGATTCTTTATCTGCATCTTCTTATCTATCTCTTCATACACCATACCCCAATAACACATATCTTTCGTCCTAGTTTGTTTCTCTCTGCGTTGTGTGTTATGCACACAGCAAGGAGGTCATTGGTTTGATTTTCTTTTGGTTTTCGGTTTTCTAGTGTGAATCATGGAGATAGATAGTCGTAGTGCTGTGGACATGGAGAAGGAAGATGACCGTTGTCTCATTGAGCAAGTGGAGTTGACGGTGCCGAAAACCGATGATCCCACCTTGCCGGTGCTCACATTCCGAATGTGGGTTCTCGGTTTGGTCTCATGTATCCTTCTCTCCTTTGTGAACCAGTTTTTCTGGTACAGGACTCAGCCCTTGACTATCTCAGCCATCAGTGCACAGATTGCTGTGGTGCCACTCGGACATTTCATGGCGAGAGTGCTTCCCACGCGCAGCTTTTTCCAAGGTACTCAGTTAGAGTTCACCATGAATCCGGGGCCTTTCAATGTCAAGGAACATGTTTTGATCACCATATTTGCGAATTGCGGGGCTGGGACTGTTTATGCTAGTCATATCTTGACTGCTGTTAAGCTCTTATACAAGAGGAAGCTCACTTTTCTTCCTGCCTTTATTGTTATGCTCACCACTCAGGTACTTTTGTTGCTCACTTTCTTTGGATTTTTGATTGGTTTTATGCTGATATAGTACAAAGATTTGAGTATATTATATTCATTGCCGTTTAAAATTATAGGTTTTGGGGTTTGGTTGGGCTGGAATTTTCAGAAAATATCTGGTTGAGCCAGAGAAGATGTGGTGGCCCGGTAATCTGGTTCAGGTTTCATTGTTCAGGTAAACTTTCCTTAGCTCCTTACTTCCTTAGTATTAGCCAGTTGATTTCTTTTATTGTTTACTTAATAGTATTGAATCTCTTAATGTCTGATTGCTTGCAGTGCTCTGCATGAGAAGAGCAAAAGGCCTAAAGGAAGCATGACTCGTACCCAGTTCTTCCTCGTAGTGATGATTGCCAGTTTTGCTTACTATATCTTCCCCGGTTATCTTTTAATTATGCTAACAACTATCTCTTGGGTTTGTTGGATTCGACCCAAGTCTATTCTAGTTAACCAGCTGGGTTCTGGCATGAATGGCCTTGGAATTGGTTCTTTTGCAATTGATTGGTCTACTATTTCATCATATCTTGGTACTCCTTTGGCTAGCCCATGGTTCGCCTCAGCCAACGTTGCTGTTGGATTTTTCCTTGTCATGTATGTGATGACACCCATCACATACTGGTCTAATATATACAGCGCCAAAACATTCCCAATATTTTCTAGCCACTTGTTCATGGCGAATGGTTCTATGTATGAGGTCCTCGATGTCATTGATTCCAGGTTTCAACTTGATCACGGCGAATATGCAAAGAAGGGGCCTCTGCATTTGAGCACCTTTTTCGCTTGTACTTATGGTCTTGGATTTGCTGCACTTTCTGCTACAGTTATGCATGTTCTACTCTTTAATGCAAGGTAAATTAAACTTTCAGCATCGACTTAAAAACATCAAGTAGATTGTTATGCTCATGCTCTGGCTTGACTTTTATGTGCAAGGAAACATCATTGGACTCTTTTACTTGATAATTTTCTATGCAGGGATATACTGGACGCGTTTCATGGAAATAAGAAAAAGGATGTCCACACAAGGCTTATGAAGAGTTACAAATCGGTGCCAACATTGTGGTTTATCATCATCCTTGTGATCAATATTGCTCTTATCATTTTTGCTTCTGTGTATTACAAGGAGTCACTTCAATTGCCTTGGTGGGGTGCAATGCTTGCTTGTTTCATGGCCTTTGCGTTCACATACCCAATTGGTGTCATCTATGCCACAACAAACATGGTAACTAACTTAATTTTTTTCCTTGTTGTTAACTGTAAGCTTGTATTGGTTCTGACATTTTGTCCCATCTTTTCAATAGGAACCAGGTTTGAATGTCATCACAGAATATGTGATTGGATACCTGTACCCTGAGCGCCCTGTAGCTAACATGTGCTTCAAAGTGTATGGTTACATTAGCATGACACAAGCCCTACAATTTGTAATGGATTTTAAGCTTGGTCACTACATGAAGATTCCGCCAAGAGCAATGTTCACAGCACAGATGGTAGGAACCGTTGTAGCAGTGGTTGTATACCAATGCACAGCGTGGTGGCTGATGTCAGACATTCGCAACCTCTGTGATACCTCCCTGCTACCACCAGGCAGCCCTTGGACTTGTCCAATGGACCGCGTGTTCTTTGATGCATCTGTTATCTGGGGTCTCGTTGGACCACGCAGAATTTTTGGAAACCTTGGTGAATACAGTAACATCAACTGGTTTTTCCTCGGGGGCGCCGTTGCTCCAGTTCTTGTTTGGCTTGCGCATAGGGCTTTCCCCAAACAAAAATGGATTCTCGCTGTTAACATGCCTGTCCTGCTAGGTGCGACGGGGATGATGCCCCCTGCCACGGCTATAAACTTTACAAGTTGGATATTTGTGGCATTTGTTTCAGGCTTTGTTGTCTTCAGGTACCGGCAAGATTGGTGGAAGAAGTATAACTATGTTGTCTCTGGTGGTCTTGATGCCGGAACTGCCTTTGTTACAATATTGTTATTCCTTACCTTGCAGTCCCAGAACATTAATCTCGAGTGGTGGGGGAACAAAGGAGAGCCATGTCCCTTGGCTACATGCCCTACTGCCAAAGGGGTTATTGTTGATGGCTGCCCGGTCCTCTAAGATGAAATTTCATAATTTTAGATCTTTTAGAAGAAACAATCTTTACTTTAGTCTGTAAATTGCTTGTCTTGGGTTCTTTTGTAGGCAACTTTTATTTAGATTTCATATATTGATGATGAAGAAACTTAAGAGCGTTTGATGTAGAGATGTGTTTGAATAAATGACATTATACTCTCCATATTTCTATGATATGAGCAGTGTTCTACAGAGCCCTAACTGCAACATCAGGCACCAAAATTGCCTCCTACCAAATTGCATATCATACGAATTACACCGTTTACCTAATTAGCCGGGCTCAGAAAAAGTGAACTTAGAATTAACCAAAAAACTGATCTTATACGAGGAAAAGACTGAACAAAGAAATCGTTGAGTATGATATGAGAAGCGAATGTCAAATTTACATCAATCACGAATGAGAAGTGTATTGAGATCAATCAAAAGTAAGAAGACTGTTTACCAAGCACACCCAATTGACCAAGTACCCTGGCAGCCAAAGATTTCATGTCGTTATTTTTCTTCTGAGCAATGTCCACTAATGCCATATGAGCTAAAGTTCCATACTTGAGAGTTAACTCATTTACTTGAAAAATCCTTTCCAAAGCCATGAGAGATTTTCTTTGTAACCTGGCAGACTGTGAGCTCAGTAGCTTAACAATCAGACCGATGGCTTTTGCGTCGTCTAGCACCTTGCCGCCTTGTTCTAGTCTTTCACCATCTATCAATGTCAGAAGTGCATCTAGAGAAGCTTCACATGCACCAACATCTGCCTCCCCAAGCATTCTCACAAGTGGATCAAGAGCTTTGGCCTTTACTAGGCAGAATGAAGATTCAACTGTGCAAATGCCTAAGTGTGCAGGGCAGCCAGGTTCAGGTGCAGAGAAGCAGCACACAAAAATGCCATGCTTTATCGGCTTGCTCAAGCTTTTGGAACTCTCGGATAGCTGTTTGAGTGATACAGCTGCATTTTGTTTCGTCAAAGCAGTTCCAGAAGCCAGTAGCTGCACTAGCACTGGGATAATACCAGCTTGAGCTACTTTTCTCTGCCATTCCTGATTTGATGCTACTGTGAAATGACTAAGAGCTCCAACAGCATTCTCTACTAATTGTCTTCTATATGAGGCATCTCTATTCCCATCACTTAGGCAAGTCCAGATGATGTGAAGCGCCTCGGTATCTAGAAGCCAACCAGTAATCTGCGGGTGATCCTTTGGAAGATTAGCAATAATACCCATTGCGGCAGCCATCTCTTCCACATCACTAGAACTTTTTATAATCCTTAGCAAGGAATGTATACATCTCTGACTTATATGCTCCAAAAAGGTGCTGTCATCACCATCTTTTGTCAAGCATGAGAACAACTTGATGGCATCTGCTCGGACAGTAGGATTATCAGCCTCGCTCAACTGAACCAATACTTGGACAGCAGAGAGCTGTGAATTGCACATATGTAAGTAAATAGAAAGATCACAAGAAGCCGGGGGTATATATTACTATTAGTCCCCCCAAAAAAAAGTTTCAATTTTGTTATGTTAATTACCTGTCTCAACTTTATTCTGATGTCTAAACCAGAAGATGATTGGCACATTGCATGGAAAGTTTTGAGGATGCTTCTTTGTATGTCAGGTCCAGTTAAAGATATTAGTGAAAAAAGTTTGAAAATATCATCTTCAGAGTGTAACAATGAGACATGATCCTCTGCGGCTTCTTGAGTGGTGGTTGATATGGCTAGGTGCATGACTGTTTCGGCTACCTGCTCACGCAAGGCTGGTGATGATGAGCTGTGAGAATAGAGAAGCTCAAACAGTGGTCCAACTGCACCTTTTCTAATCATCTCCAGGCCATTTTGAGGTAAGCTAGAGAGGTGAAGAAGAGCTTTAACACCCACTTTTCTCTTCTCTAAATCACCATTTGAAAGCAGTTCAAGAAGTGGTTCTAGTGCCCCATCTTTAACTATAGATAATTTGTTGTGATCAGTCAACTCAATTTCCGACAAAGTTCCTGCCATAACCATTTTAACATCTTCTGGTCCTGCATCAAATATAGATTGTTACAATACACAATACAAGAAGGAAATGACATAATAATTGCAACAGAAGTTCCAAGCGTACCTGAAGAAAGAAGTTTCAACAAAGGTTTGAAATAATTCGCTCTTGCCATCTGTATAACATTCTGATCAATGCAAGAAAGATTCTCTAGAAGCTCTTTTGCATGTCCGGTGACTTGATCATCTTCGCTGCTTAACATTGTTCCTACGAGCAGTATGCATCCCTGAACATTTCCCATTAAATCTCGCGCAACTCTACTTTTCGACAGTTCCAATAGCAGCTGCAATGCTACCTTGCTTTCCCCACTTTGCCGTGCAAGTGAGCGGACAATGGCTTCAAGTGCTTTATCCACTGCTGTGATTCTACCCTGTAAAGTTTAATAAACATACTCATGATGAAAATTAGGAAATTAGGAAATTTTGAAATGCATCATCAATCTTATATAATAGTGCATGACCTATTAGAAGGTACCTTATTTTCTGCGCTATCTTTCGCAAGGATTGATAGGATGGCAAGAGCATTCTTTTTTATTTCTTTATTTTTTGAACCAAGAAGTCCAACGAGGACTGGAATGTATTCCTCCATTGTCACCCATTCTTGGTGAATGTCACTTTCCAAGCATAGATTCTGCAGCTTGTCTAAGGATTGAAGCACTTCTTGCTCTTCACTCGACTGAAGAGTTGGTTTAATAGAGGCAATGATGATCCTGGTATTCCTATCTCTCCACTCTTCAATGGATTGTTTTAGAGCTTTGTTCGGCCTTAAAACTGATGTGTCCAAAGGAATATCAGTCAAAGGACATAGATTCTTACCTTCTGCAAACCATTTCTCTATTGCACTTCTTTCAAATGTCTGCTGAGATGAAGTTTCCACAGGGTCCACCATGATTTCTTGAGTGAGAGGGCAATAAAATTGCCGAAGAGGTTCCAACGGTTGCCTTCCCAATGAAACTGACCTTTCTGAATACTCGTTCACTTTCTCCTCAGCAGCTGTGTCAGCATTAGTCTTTTCAAGCAATTCTATAATGTGACAAATCTGTTCCATTTGCAAATCTTCTTCAGACCCTTTTCTCAAGTTGGTATCATCCAATTCACGTTTGAACTCCTCAAATTCCTTTTTCAGTTCAGAATGCTCACTAGAGATTCCAAGAGTCTCAGCGATACGAAGAAGCAAATCAGTTGTGTGGGACAGATCAGCATTTCCTTCTTGTAATCCTAGCTCAATTTTCGCCAAAATCTCTTCCTCAGCTACAGCTGCTCTATATTCAGCATCCAACATGTCCTTGCATAGATTGCTAATCTGGTTGTTTATACCCAATGAAACATCCAAAGAAGGCAGTGAGAGTAGACTAAGTGCTCTACCAATGTCTTTTGTACTGCTCTCTAGCGCCTTAACAATCTTCCGGCAATTGATCAACAGATGAACCTTGTTTTTCTTTCTGCAATCAAGAGCTAGATGCTTGGCAACTTCCACCTCTCGATTGACAATCTCCAAAGCATTAACTAGGCCTTCTGAATGCTCAATGTTTTGCTTTGACAACTCTTTCAATATAGAAGATGTTCTCTCCAGGTATGTAGCAAATACTTTGAAGTTCTCTTTGTGAATGAGGACTTCCTTGGCTGATTTTACAGTATCAAACATGGCAAACACTGTCTGAGAGAGTAATTCAGACACCGGAACAAAAGATGCACCGATAACTATATCCTTTGCCATCTTTGTATGAGATAATCTATGAATATAGACCCTCAGCTATGGCTGAACCACATTCTAAACACAAAGGAAGAACACTGACCAAGATTTCATCTGCAAAAACAACCATTCTATGTACGTTATTGGTTTTGTACTACTTTGTTTTTCTTAGACCGAAGGTACCAACAACAAAAAATTGCTATTTGCTAAGGGACCGAGAAAGTAATCTGAAACAAGACATTGGTTTAATTGTCATATTTCTTTTAGTTCATCCCTTAATATACAGTTAAAAAAATTTAGGCCAATATAAATCAATAAAGCTCGTTACTCATTTCCACTTTCTTCTCTAACCCTCATCCGATCCTAGGTATATATGAACTAAACCAAAGAAGTATTGACTAACCATGAACTTTGCTTTATGAACTTGAAACACTCATATTCAAGGTCAAGTCCAACACCATGATCAGCAATATCTTCAAATTGGTTAATCCCATTACAAACAAGTAGATATAGCTCAGAGTATAACCTCAGTTCAAACCTCAGAGTATAGCTCAGAGTATAACCTCAGTTCAAATTGGTTAATCCCATTACAAACAAGTAGATATAGCTCAGAGTATAACCTCAGTTTGAACTTTGAACTAAAGTGATATAAACTACAGTACTGACCTTATAACAATGGGTGGGGGGGGGGGGGGGGGGGGAGTTGACCTGACGTACAAGTCAACAGAGTATGTGTTCACCTCCACACCACACAGAAAAGCACAAGGCCTTGTAGAGCTAGCTAGCTTGTCTTCCCCAAAACACAACTCTGTGTTCTCTTTTCTCTGATGGAGTCTTTCTGGGAACCCAGAAAATTAATATGTTTGATTAGTTTACAATTAAGTTGAGGAATTTCTGTTTGTTCTGTTTTGTGTGTTCTTTTTTCCAAGTAGCTTAATTTACGTCGAGCAGCTGGCATGGACAAACAAACCTGCCAGCCTAGTCAACTCTCGCTAGATGCAAGGTTCCACTGTGTTGAACGAGAAATTTTTCTGTCCTCCAGTAGTGGTTCTCATCGATCAATAGGAAGTCGTCATGTAGTATTTTTTGACATGTCATAATAAGGTAAAACAATTATTGTATTTAACTTAAGTAAATTCAACTTTAAAAATGAATTAAGTAAAACCAAACAAGATCAAACATAAAAAACCCAGATCTAGATCTAGGGTTCATCTCATCTCCTTACCGAAAAGAAAAAAAAATCAAATCTCCATGATAGTTCACTAAATTAAGATCACTCACTTAGTACTATAGACATTCTAGAAACTCTTTTATGAGGACATTGGGACATTTGAAAGAAATGTGAAGGGTTTAATAATTATTTTGGAGCAGTTCAAACCCAGCTCCGAAGGCATACAAATCTCTTTGTTGTTCAATTTAAGGTTTTTCTTTACTCGTTTCTTCGACCTCCATCCTCTTTCAACTACCATGGAGATCTAGAATTTTTTTTTCTTCTTCTTTTTGGTAAGGAGATGATGAACCCTAGATTTGAGTTCTTTTTTTGTTTGATCTTATTTGGTTTTACTTAATTTATTTTTTTTAAGTTGAATTTACTTAAGTTAAATATAATAATTGTTTTATCCTATTATGACATGTCAAAAAATACTACATAGCGGCTTCCTATTGGCCAAGGAGGACCACTAGACATACTGACGTGGTCCTCCTGGAGGACAGAAAAATTTCTCGTGTTGAACGATGCGATACTCTTGAGCTGGCATGGACTTGATTCTATGGCCCGTTATGCAAATGACCCGGCCCAACATGGAGACTTGAGACTTACATGTTCCTTTGGGGTTTGAGATTGCAAATTTGATGGAGAGAGTATTTGCTTCAAGTGCTTGTGTAGAAATCCTTGAACTAGCTAGTTTGTATCTGTTTAGTTTTCATGAACTGTGGAGGATGACACTTCCATGGTCTGAACTCAGAAGACTAAGACTTTATGTATAGACTTCTATACATAAATCAATCATCGATATATGTAGAATAGATACATGCATACGCTTACGAATCCCGGCCAACCATAGATTTAGAATGAGGGAAATTTCTAAGTTTTTATTCCATACGAGACTGCATCTGTCTTATTGCTAGAAAAGTAGAAATGGATATCTTGAATATGATAGATAGGAAGTTAAGAGGAAATTTTACTAATGGTACCACATATAACATCAATTCATCACTATGATATATGACATTTCAAAACTATAATATTGGTACCTCAACATATAAAGCTTAGATAAATTTGATACATTCCGTCTCTAATGGTGTCAAGTCAACTGCTACAAAAACTGTTTCATGGGCAATTACGTCTTTTTATTTTTCCTGGCTTTCCTCTCTCCCTCTCCCTCCGCCGCACACAACCACACCTGAGCACATGTTCTCATCTATATATCTCTTTAATCAGACACAAAATTCCTACAAACTGAACAGTCTTCTTCTTGTTTTTCATTGTTTTCTTTTTGTACTTGCATTAGTTCTCCAATAATTAAAACTCCTCCAAAGTTTAGAATCCAGATTCCAACTAGCCACGAAACTTTATTGTTTCTCCAGTAAACAATTCCCAATTTTCTGATCTCCATTCCAAGTTTCCGACCCAACTTGATGGAGAACTCGACCCAAGAATCCTCTCTGTTAGAACTCATTGGCTCTGTCAGAGATTGATGTTTTGGTTGGTAATTAAGAAAAGTAGTTGCAGAAGAAGCACAAGTAGCAAATCTATGAATAGCAAAATTTGTGAATCCAAATATTGAAATAAGTTCATGCCACCTATTTTAATGGGGCATTGGGTTCACTAGGATACAAAAGAAAGACATACTCTGGGTCTCTGGCTGTTGAATCTCGTCAGACCGTCGTAAGATCCAATACTCTTAGAAGAGAGTGGTAGCAAAACGGCCTCCGTCGTCAAAGAAAATTGTATCAATCAAGGAAACAAAAATACCATTTTAAAAGTAGAGAACTAACGCCGTCATTGATAGCAAATACTAAAAGTGATTTTAATTTGTTCCATTGTTTGAGTACCAATATGATAGTTTTTGAATATGGTGTATTGAACTGATAAATGACATTTATTTGAGATATGGTTTGTAAAATTTCCTTGGAAGTTAAAGGAGCTGAATGAAATGGGTACGTATATGATCGATAACAAGTTGAAGAAACTAAAGAATTAGGATTATCTATGTCACCTAAAACTGAATGGCAGCATATATGTTAAGTACTACTACTCCATCGGCAACGATGGTTTTAGATTATTATAGTTTCCATATATACGTATGTATATAACTTGCATTTATGCAATATTATATAGTGTCTCTAAATTAACACGGATATATTATCGAACAGGGAGTGATTGACCTGCAACTGCATCATGAATTGCTGCTGCAGCTAAGCTAGCTAGCTCTAGCCCTAACCATGCATATCCCTGAGCCCTGAATCATTATGCAAAGAAGAATACAAGAGTGATATTGGTTCGGCTCGTCTCAGAAATCATATTATTAACGTGATCATCAGTTTGAACACGAATATGACTGGGATTGATTGATGAGCCGACTCAATATCACACCATGTCTGCTTCTGCAGATCACACATATCCATGGACTGCCCTTTAAGTATGCTTGAAGCTATGAAGTGCAGGTTGAGTGCTTAGAAGACTTGGAGCTTCTGCCCTTTATATAGTAGTAATAAAGGAATATATGACAACTATTCAAGTCAATACAACATACAAGTTTCGCTATGGTATTGGCTCCTGTGAAGAAGGGCAACTCCGGTAGGTATAAGGATAAGGAACATGGACAAACAAATCGATCATCAAATAATATATAACATGATCAAATCTCAAGAAAGCGTTCCAGAATTTAAGAATCTAAGTTTCCACTACCAATCGCTTTCCAACTTCGTGGTCATAATTCATTTAGATGATATAGATGATAATGGAGTACTAGTTAATTCATTCATTCACTAATCCCGCACTTCAAACATGTGATCAATTGAAACCATCCAGTACCATCATATGCTATCTTTGCGATGATCATACATATATGATATATGCCAGCATATATTGTCATAACCCATAAGATGTCACGATTCTTCTTCAATTGCACGTCATGGTACGTATAAGAACACATAACTTATTTCATGTCTTTGTAATTAGAGGTTTAAGCTTAATGTCTCATTCTTGTATTCGACAGTTTCATTAATCAATGTTTGAAAAAAAAAAAACAAAAAAACAATAAGATATGATATATATATATAGAAAATTAGAAATCGATATAAGATTATAATTTATCTTTTTGTTTTTTGGATTAGTAAATCATATATACCATACGAAGTTGGCAGTGGACAAATAAATTATTAGTCACTAGCTCCCTTATGGACGTTCATCCATCGATGCATTACTGAAATCAGTAAACAGCACGAAAAGACGTAAAGTTTAGGCTATGGATAGGAATAAATATAACAAAATTTGTACTCGATCATAAAGCTTTATGTAAATGAAAGGGAATAATCTTATACATGCATGGAAGCAGGAAGTTTGAGTTGGGGCCTTTGGAGGTCTCTTTTATCTCTTGTGTTTCGAACTTTCCATGAATGGTCGGTAGGAGAAGACATATAAAATTGTTGAATAATGTGAAAAATCCAAGGTCGATCAAATGTAGAGAACGATATGGTCTATAAAATATGAAACACTGCTTTTGCATTGGCCTTTGATCTGTCTTTTGCATTATATTAGTGATTTAGTACACACACTGATGATGATTAAATTAAGTAATGGTAGGGATTATTACAGCTAGTCAAAACAAGCAGAGCCGCCCGGTCACTATATGATGCTAGCTAGCTGTAGATTAATTCGGTCCTTAATCGATTTGTTCTTAATGGTGGAATGTAATTCCATTAGTACGTCCCTGTGTCTTAATTAATTTGTTGTTGAACTAGTGCATGTATATATAGTAAGATTCTGGCTAACCTTCTTTTAGTGTGATCATAAATAATATGGGACATGTGTTATGCATTTAGATGGATGAGGATAAAGGCGGGGGAAAATAAATCGGGGAGCAAATTTGTATCATCTCACCCGTATTTGTTCTTCTTCCTCTTTTGTTTTTTGGATTAAATATTTCTTTCTTCTTCTACCCTCATCTCACCATCTTATATGTGATTTCTAAAAACCCCACATGCCCCTGTTTTCATCTTCCATGGGACTGATGTCATTTGAATTCGGAAAAAAATTCTAATATATCATATAGTATAACATGCCTCACAAAATCAGTGACTATCATTAAACAACTAAATGACCATGTAATAACTATTTACCTCTTTTCAACAACCCTCATGTGTCATATAATTAGAAACATTTGCAGTAGGTATGTCATACCATATGGTATGATAGGCAAACCCATTCAATATGTAAACTAAATCTACAAAGAAAATCCAACAAAAATAGAAAAATTAAATAGCTAGATCTTGAGGGAAACTTATTCCGCCATATGAGAATAAAAAAAAGAAGCCTATGTTCATAGTATATATTTCTTTCATGGTCTAATGTTTTTTCAGGCAATTCAAAAGATAAATTTCGTGTAATTTCAGAAACATCAAACTTATGTTATATGATGCCGGGGGTTATAGACGTGTGAAAGTCTAGCCATAACTATATCTGCTGAAGAAGTTTGGTTACTTGAAACAACTATTACCGGGAGGATTTGTCAACATTGAAACTGCGTTACAGATCACCCAAACCATTCTAGAACGTAAGAAAGTGAGTATGTGAGCCACATGCACATTTAAGATTTTCCCATCCATGTTATATTAAATCCTATGGAATGCCTTAGGGAGGTCATCATCGCGTGGAGTAGCCCCCCCCCATTCTCCATGACCAAGTTCTCAAAAACAGAGTTGGCAAGCACAGCAGTGTCACACGCCACCCGGTATTATAGATATCCTCTCTTCTCAACCACCCGGTACTACTGGGTTGCGTGCAATTCATGCTCACATACTGACTTTCTTACGTTCTAGAATGGTTTGGGTGATCTGTAACGCAGTTTCAATGTTGACAAATCCTCCCGGTAATAGTTGTTCAAGTAACCAAACTTCTTCAGCAGATATAGTTATTGCTAGACTTTCACACGTCTGTAACCCCCGGCATCATATAACATAAGTTTGATGTTTCTGAAATTACACGAAATTTATCTTTTGAATCGCCTGAAAAAGAACGTATGAAAAAACATTAGACCATGAAAGAATATATACTATGAACATTTGCAGAATCAGATTTACAGAATTGGCTGAAAAAGAAGTTTAAAAACTCACAAATATACTTCGTTTCAGATGATCGATAAATTTTCGTTTCACGAGAATCATGGAACCCTAAAAGTCCCCTATTAAACTTAAGAGACCCAAGCGTAGTTCCCATTCCACATGCAGCCTCAGATGGAGTATGCATAATCAACACCCTTTTCTCAGTTTGAAACTGAAGATTCAGTACAGAAATTGATACTGCAACCAAGGGAAGAATATAAAAATATCATTAGGTGAAATTAATGATCCAAAAAGCAGTATAGTTAGACTTGCGAGAATAAGCCAACCATTGTTTAGGAAAGAGAAATCAAGTACTCTACTTGACAACCAAATACTGACTATTACCACAATTCCATAAAACAATAAGCCATAAAACAACATTCTGTCAAGTAAAAGTACATACCACTTTTCTCATAACCTGCGGTTACTTTCAACAGGCCACTGAGGTCATTGCATCCCTGATGATTAACCTGCATTGAATCAGGTATGAAAGAATTAAACTATTTGACTTGGTTCCGACTCTATAACAAAAGAATGCATGAAAATAGAAGTGCCAACGCATAATGCAAGTAATTAGGTGGCATCATTATCATTAATGTGGGGAGTAAAGCCAATACAGAACTTGAGGACCAAGGAAAAAAAATCAGCAATGGAAATGAGTCTTACCGTACATGCTGTACCAAGTTGATCTTGAATCGAAAACCCATCCAGCTTCAGTAGCACTTCAGTGCCTTCTATAACATGATTGCCATATTGATCAAACATCTGGGAAAGAGATACATGATTAAAATAGGTATTGCTGTTTTTCAATGAATATTTTCTAGCTTGAATTCTTAAATAAATTGACCATGATTTAGCTATGAAACCACAGAATTTCTCTGTACCTCTAAAATAAACTGCTTGATAATGTAACCTGGGAGCACTTGGTTGTCGAAAATAGGAGGAACAGCCTTGACGCTCTGTAGATATCCGGGAATAACTGAAATAACAAAATCAAAAACAGAACTTAGAAAGTCCCAATACATACAATGAACAAAAAAAAAAGAAGAAAAAAAAGTGTTTTCAATACAGAAAAATGAGAAAAGTAGATTGCGATGCTGGGTTCTTTTCCATAAACAAGTACTTTTACTGTAAATACCTTCGCATGGAACCAAAACTGAAAATTTGTCGTCTTCTGAACATACAACTAAAGTAGATTCATATGTAGGTCAAAGTTTGTCTAACTCGCCACTCTCCATCAGCATATTCTGCAAGTTGTAAAGAAAGAAAGAAAATCAAAGGCTTCTCTACATACAACATACACTATAAATGTGCCAATCTACATGCATAAAATACCTTTATTGTCAAAGTATGGTTTGACAATTCCTTGTTGAATTTCTCTACACGGAAAAGCAAACCCTCATTTGTTTGAACTTTCACCGCGACTTCCAGAGTAGTTGCAAATGGTATTTGATTGCCATTTACATCGTAACATGCTATAGAGAGAGGTGGAAATACTGAACCAACTCTGTTTGACAAGAGAATTGATATGAGTATAGTCGACAAATATGGCAAACTGTTGAGGATGCATGCTCAAAGGTCAATACAGAAAATACTAACTAGGATATATAATTGCGAAAAGTTACTTTTATGTCTACCCAAGTACCATGGAGAAAAAAACTTACCTCACTCGGGAATGTGGAGGCTGAACATCATCTAAACGGGCCCACTTTCCAACCTTGGAAGATGGCTCCGCTCGCACTCTTCTCCTCAATCTGCTTCTCAACACCAACAACATTTGTTGATGGCAGAAGCTCCAGATTTTTTGCTACTGAAAAACATATTTCAACGTCCCTGAAGGAAAAATCACCAAACTAGGGTCACACACATTTTTGAAGAAACATCATGGAATAGTACAATGCAAACTTATCAGAATGCTTCAATGTTATATTAGACGACTTGAGGAGTTGTTTATGCTCTTGCTAGCATCAAGATTTAGTGGATTTTCGAGTGAGTATGAGTCTATGAGACATGACTTTTGAACCAAGGAGAACTACCAACAAGAACCAGACAGTTAAGCAGAGGAAAAAAGAGAGAGATACCCGACTCCAAAAGAAGTTACTCCATTCTGTTTCAGAATTCCTCCACCCAAAGAAATAGCACCATGTTTAATACAATCATGAGCAGCCAACATATCCTCCCTGGTATCATATACTTGGAGCTCGCCTAGAAGACAATATAATACTGTTTCCCTGAGACCATGGCCTGCAGATGTCACTGTGTGTATATGATGGCTATCCAGGTCAACCATATTGACAGCATATCCTAGGAAACCATCAGGAGCCATTCCACTTGGCAGGACTGGATCTGGTAATGCCAGTTTCCTTTGAGGGTCACTACGGTCAAAGTCACCAGTGTAAGGCCTGCAATACAAATTCAAATTCCCTTTTCATGATACAGCATTTTTTAGCCCTCTAGAGAAAATGCAAATAGGAAGCCTCTTGTGGTACCTTATGTCTTCCAGACAAAAAACAAACGATCGACCATGTGTAGGTTTCTGAAGTAGAGCTGGTTCACAGAGAAAATGCATAGAATCCACTTCCCCACGCATAGGTTTCTTAGGTTTCTGTACAAACTTCTCAAGAGCACCAGCAGCTTCAAAGGATCTACAGACAATAGCAAGCATCTGATCTTGGCCCAAATATTCAGCCAATACCCTGCATACAAGTGAATATCAAGAAACATATATCATGTCTTAAACTCTTAAATATGATGGAAGGAAAGCGTTAAAAACATCAAAGGGGTCACCAACCTGCTAAGATCACCAGTACCAATTGTGCCAAGTTGAGCAACCAATCCAATCACATCTCCCATGAATTGATTGTTTGAAATTTTTGAAACCTGATCACGAAATTACCATGTGGCCAGTGAAAATAATGAACTTCAGTGACCCACAGCTAACTATAAGCAACATTTGTTTCTGTAGGTTCGCACTATTCACAATACATACCCTTAAGATCCCTACTTGCTGCGCAAACTCTTGGAGCGGAGAAACCTCCCACGGAGTTGGAGACTCATATTGCTTCTCTTTTTTGATGAGAAGATGCTCATATTTATCTGTTACAGGTTGCACTACAGGAACCTGAAAGTGAAATAAAGTAACTACCACTGTAATTTATAAATACACATTACCATGTTAATTGAAAAGAAAATACACAGTATGCTCTTTGTATTCATCCAGCCCACATAATAATACACATTCTTTCATCTGTGTGAACAAGTGTAAATACTGCATTATCTAAAGTACAATTGGAATAAAAACAGGGGAAAGATGCAGGTTTTGCCAGAAAAATCCAAAATGGAAGGTTAAAGACTTGCATTTATGATTTATTGATTTATCTCAAAGCCAACACATAGTTTCCTTGAATGTGATGCTTTATCAAAGGCAGAGTCAAACTCACAGTGACACTTTACCAGTCTATTCAAACAACATCACAAAGATAAAGAACAAGCAGAAGTAACAAATTTCTAAAGAACACAGAGCTAAAATCTGTTCAAACAGCCAATAAAATCTTGAAATTTCTACAACTTTTGCAAAACCAAAAACAAGCTTATTACTTTCTTCATTAACAAAGCAAAAACACTAAACACTGTTCATAAAAACCAAATCTTTAATACATTTTCTAACCCTAAACCCACAAAACGCCACACTGATCTCAAGCAATGTGAATCAAAAGCTCTAAAAGGTTGAAACTTTTCTTACCTTAAGCATGTGGGTATCTGCTTCCATCAATAAAGCTGCAACCTTTAGGGTTTTCAGAGCTGTTTTCGAATTTCAAAGGCGACTGGGATTTGTTTGGGGAAGAGAAAGAGACAAGTATGGGAGAGGGTGTGAAGGCTGAAGGGTTTATAAGCTAAGTCAAGTGCACTAACAGTTGAATAACAGCGTTAATCGTTCCCAAGGCTGATGAATTCCCATGCCAAAGCCACAAACTCCTCACGGCTCCTATCACTCACAGATTGCTTGCATTTAATTACTTCTACATGAATACTTAATAAGTCTACGATATCTGCAATCATCAACAGATAATCAATACCCAAATGTCAGAGCAACCACAACAACATGCCTATTGATCCTTTCAATCATACCTTTCCAGAAATTGAAGACGACGACGATTGGAGGATGATTAGTTATGTTCGTCTGGACCGGATCCACCGTGCGGAGCACGAATTCAAATCTCTCCAGCTAAGACAGAAAGCAATTTCTGAGATCTCATATGTGGGTAAACAAAGAATGAATGAATCGAAAGCAGATGCGTAGAAGCTCTGATGCCACAAGAGCGACGGCGACAGAGAAGTATTTTTCTTTTTTTGTTTGCTCTTTGACGGTGTAAGTCTCGACGTTAGTATCATATCAACAGCTGATCAAATGAACGGTTAAGATTAAATAAAACATCTTATTCAAGTGTACATCGGTGCATACAAGAATTTTCGTTTGTTAACCAGCAGCAGACTCTTCTGAAAGGGTTTATAGGCCAGACAACCAGGCCCGGTGGGATTAGATGGGCCGGGTCAAAATTATGTGTAATCTCAATTTAATTTAATTTTCATATGCACGACGTGTATTTATAAAACACAATCTTAACCGTTTATAACAATTCATATGTTTGACTATCATATTTCTATATTATTTCCTCTAATTCTAACCATTCATGTATGTATGTGAAGATACACGCCGTGTACTGAAGATACTCTCAATTTCTTCTAATCATAACCTCAATTTCCCAATTTGTAAGATCTGTTTTTATCCGATAAAATTCTTCTATTACTTCTAAACTCTAATAAGTGAAAGACCTCAAAAAACCAAACCAGAAGCTAGCTGCTAGAAAATGAAAAACAAAATGGAAGAAAAAAAGGACCAAAAGACGTGACCAACACTTAAAAATGTGACCATACTAGAAAGTGTGACGATACCGAAAAAAAATGTGACAACACTGGCAAATGTTACCATTATCTTATGTGGAGGGATAAGATCTAGTCTTATGCCTTCGCAAATTCATTATCAGGGTGAACATCCTGCATAAACACCATAAAATTTAGTAAGATAACAGGTATCCCGAAATTATTGAGAAATAATGCACAATGACCTTAGATATAAAAAGCTGTGTAGATATAACAAGCTTTCCACTGTATTCTAAATCAAGCGATATACTACTTCTCTTACCAGACGACCAGAACTTCGTATATGGAACTCGGAAAAGATTTTTGTATTTGGGCTGTCCGACTCTTTCATTTGTTGACGAGTCCATCATGATCATGTACCGCTTGATTTTGGCCTGGCTTTCCTTATCATTACATTGAAGTAAGCTGGCTAAGTGAACTCATCTAAAGCAAGTTGTGAAACTGCTCATACATAATCCTCAACGTGAAGGTCCCTTCTGAAAACTTTTGCAAAAGCTCTGTCTGGTTTCAAGTTTAGGAGCAACTTCCCGAGTCTTGTTCATAAATCCAAACAAGTCACTCATGCCTAGTAGACGATTGACAAAAGGATTAACATCAAAAACATCAGACTCATCCATATGCTTTCCTGTTCCAATAAATATAACAGGACACTTTGTTGCTGCAGCGGACAGTTAACTAGTATATGTGAGCACCATCTCCCTTTGCATGAGCATCCATTTTGGTAACAACAACAACAGCCCCAACTTCAGCACTTTGCTTAAATGCTTGAGCTTGATCAAACGCAGCCTGAACAATACAGATCCGGATGATTCTAAGCTTGTTGTGACCAGCAGCGACATCCTCCAAACTGACAATCTTCTTGATATTGCTTGAATTGCAAGTCGGATTGGAGGAGAGTGCGTGTGATCTCCTTGACGAACACGTTTAGGACTTTCTCGTTGATCACGGTCTCATTGCTCATCCGCTGGAGAGCACTGGAGATGCTCCCTCCTCTGCATTCTGTAAACATGTAACAAGACTATATATAAGTACTAATCTATGAGGACCCAAACTTTAATCAACAGTGCAGCTTCCTTAATAGAAAAAATCAATAAATATCCAATAACGGTAACTTTCACACAATCATCAAAGCTGTTTCGAGAATAGAACACTCAATCAGCACAGTTGAGTCCCACCTTTAAAACATCTTGCATTCAGAGAGGGAACATGGCCGACTCCTGAAGTGATTGTTTTATCTCATCCAACTTGGAGCTACATTGTTGATAATCATATTTTCAAGATGACAGAACATTTAGCAACCATATTTTCCCTCCTGGAGATACAACACTCAGAAAAGGAAAATATAAAACATAGCCCAAAATTAATGAGAAATAACGCACAGAGACACTTGGTATCAACCTGATTAGACATAACAAGCTTTCCACTGTATTGTACATCAATTGATACGATATAGCTGGTACCGCGATTTCTTATTTATAGTTGGTGAAGACCATAAATTGTGATTGCATGGCTGACAAACTGAACCACAGATTATCACATTCAAGATCAATTTCTGAACAATGAACATCAGCAGCGTGCTTTTGTCATCTTGAAACCCGGTCGTGACCATTCCAGCTGACAAGATGAGTATCATCATCAGGCAGTTGAATTGAACCAAAGCGAAAAGATACCCATCAACTTCTTTACATTCATCTTCTGCATGTAACATCCAGGAACCAGTTCTGTTTTACAACTTTCTTCAACTTTAAACCGCAGAGAGTTTCTTCAACTTTCTATTTTACCTATGAGATGGACCTCAGCTGCTCTCCAAAGAAGCCGGTAAACCAGAAAATATTTCAGCTGATCTAGTTCGTAAACTTCCCTTTTTGACCGCATTCCAACAGTGCGGTGCAGATCACAGACAATTGAGTTGAAACCACGAAAACAGCAACCCACTTCAGGGTTCAGGCTTCATCACTGACTAAATCCAATACGCACACCAGGAATTCACCAAAGATTATGAAGCAGAGAAAGGTTGCATATTCATTTTCAGGACACCAACTGTTCCTCTGCATTCTGTAAACATGTAACAACACTTTATATGAGTACTACAAGAGGAGCCTTCATTGAATCAATACTGCAGCTTTCTCTTCATAGAAAAAATGAACAAATATCCAACAACAGTAACTTTCGCGCAACCATCAAAGCTGTTTCGGAAATAAAACAATCAATCAGACTAGGGTGAAGACAGCAACCTGATATATGCCTCCACTTGGTTGAGATTCATAAGTTTGGACCCTTTACAGTTTCACATTCTTCTACACCAAGATCGAAGACTCATTGTATTGTTGGGTTCAAGTTAAAGCAAGACAGAGCAACTAAGCAAACTACTAACGGTGGAAAATCCATAACCTATAACAGCAAGCAGAGGCTAACCACACCATCCAGTCAAGCAGGTCCGTTTGCGACCATCTTCTACTCAACAAACATCAACAACCAGTCCTTCACAAACTATACAAACTAATATGGTGATTCCAGTCCGCCTGCGACCATGTTCTTCTCATCAAAACAAAGTTTGAATACATAATAATATCCACAGTAGGATTCAGAGCCTTCAAGAGCATAGTCAACTCCTCCCATTCAAGAGAGAGAGAGGAGAGAGAGAGGAGAGAGAGAAGTCACTCATCGTGTGATACTGGGTGGCAGATCTTAATACGTACCTTGTTATTCTGTGCAAGGACGACAAGGGGAGATACGAAACAGAGGTCTCCCGGCGTAACGTACGGCAGACGGCTGCTGTCCTGCTCTGTTTCTCGAGGAAGGAGGGTTTCAACTCCATGAGTTACGATGACTTGTCCGGCACGTATGCTACGTAGTCCCTTCCTGAGCCAGAGCACCGGCGACGGACTGGAGAAGAAGGAAGGCTTCACGGTGGTTTGTTGTCAAAAACGTGAAAGGAATAGGGGAAGGAATAATCAAGGCCGTAAAAACAACTAGGTCACGTCTATGTTAAGCCGTCTAACCGTTAGAAATTAAAACAAAAACAATTAGAAATTATAAAATAAAATAATAATTAAAAAACAGCCCAGTTCACATGCTCCACATGACATGACGTTGCATGCGGATTAGAGCATGTAACCATAAACGCACGATATATGCAATTACAGATAAAAAGTAGGTCGTTTTCTCATCAAATTTAATTATTTTAACCGAATCAGTTGTTAATATAAATAATAATTATTGGTGTTTTTAACTTAACTTGAACCCTAAAATTTAAAATCTTATTATATATTTTTAACTACACTCAAATTTTATTTAATTTTTTATCAATAACTACACTTAAATTTTTCTATAACGTTTGGCCGCGAGGGTGTGTTATGTTCAAGTTGTAATCCGAATTTCAATTATCAATATATCAACAGCTAAAAAAACAATATTTTTTTTATATCCAAAAAAAAAAACATTATTCTTTTATGGAATAGTATTGGGAATCAAAAATATATTAAAAGGGAAAATTTTGTTTTTGAAATGTGGGCTCTGTCATTAGTAACTGTGGTCATTTGCTATGATAAATTTAGGTGGGCCCCACGTTTGAAGACTCTTAACAGATCTAGCAGTGTGTTATGATAATTGAATGATATATAAATGTTATCAAAACAAAACCTCTGTTAAGAATGCAGAAAATGGCATGAACGGTTCTCCGACGGCAGCAGTGGTGCCGGCGACGACTAGTAGTGTACCTTCAGGCTTCAGGCTTCAGGCGAAGCTCAGATGTATTTTGGATTCTTTTTTTTTTTTTTTTTTCTTTTTCTTTTAGAAGATGTAATATTATTATGATTGGGGTAAAACCCTAACAAATTTGGATTGTTTCTAGTTTCTACTTTCTAGCAACTGGGGTGGTTCTTTGTTTTCTATCGCATTTACCATGCATGGTGCTTCTCCACAACTTTGCTATCTGTTTGCTTTATCCTTGGGTGAACCTAAAGGTACCTTAGCCACTCATAAATTATTGGATCCTTCTTTGCACTCAAAGGTCCCCATGAACTCACATGTCTTCATAAAGAGACATTTCCTTTCACACTTTGGATTTTGGGGCAGTATGGTCGCCACCATATATGAGTAGATTATTGGATGGCTCAAAAATCTTCATGAGGAGACTACAGGATCCTGATCCACCATATATGTCTAATGGTGCTTCTTCACAGCTACATTCTCCATCTGTTACTCTGTTTACAGGTTATAGCACTTGCATACTTTCCCATCAGTGACATTGACCTCGTTTACTACTATGATAGTTCCCTTGTATATGCCTTACTTAAGATTTGTTTACAAGTCTAGTTGAAACATTGGGCAGCAAGAGACAGAGTTCTAAACCCCTTAATACCATATGAGTTTCTTTCCGCCGGAGATTAAGATGAGAGATCAACTATTACATGCTTATATGATACGTATATTTAGTTCATCAATCATGCAGTAGAGGCCCCAAAACTAGAGGACATAATGTTTAAATTTATCCAAAGAAACTTATATGAAATAGAAAGAAAAAACAACACAATGAAACAAGTCCTTAATGAATGCACTTAGTAAAAAAATGAGAAAGGTTAATAAAATGGGGAATATGTATCAAATGCATATACCTCTTCAGCTGGCGGATCTGCAGGATAACATTTTGCATTGCAATATCACTTGTTATACTAGCCACACTAGACTCAGACAAGGATCTCAGCATCCAGCTCTGCTCATCACTACTCGATCTCATTGGACCATTATATTGTTCACATTTGATGTATGAACACTCGCATCATTATCACTTGAGATCTCCAAGTGATCCAGCTAGCCCTTCATTATTATCAGCCGATCGATGCCGCCTCATAAGACTCACTTCTAGCTTTTATTCTCAAAAACCTAGCTTCAATGTGTACTCCGACTAACAGCAGGCATCCAGTCACCACGTACCATTATCATCAACTTCAACTTGTCCTTGGGACGCATCAATTCCTTCAGAAACCATCTTCTTCCCTTCAATATTTCTCTCTTTCTTCTTCACAAAACTAAACCAAACCAATGAATCCATAGAAAGTGACCTATATCGAGGAGGGAGGGCTCCATGATGTCGACTTGGAAGGGAAGGGCGGCGATGTTCTTGTCTCGGTCCCTCTTCTTTGAATCTTCTCATGGCAAGAATTTGAGGCCAAGTGTGTAAGCTAACGCTGATATTTACCCTGAACCAGAATACGGTCCTGACGATCCTTTACCAAAGGGACATGTGTGGTCTTCTTACCATCCTTGGAGTGATCAAAAAGATTTTATTGTTAAGAAGTCTTGTTTTGTCTGTGGTGTGGCTCTAGATCACTGGCCTGACGAGTGCCCAAAAAAAAGGTCCAGGGTAGTACTGGTGAGTGATGATGATGAGTTCGATCAAGAGGTAATTTTAATATC
>NC_020497.1:21095441-21097180 GCF_000184155.1 Fragaria vesca subsp. vesca | reverse complement strand
CTTCTTCAACTTGTTCTTCAGATGTGGAAGACCAAACTCCCAATTGTTTTAGGCTTCATTGCTTTAGGCTTCATAGGTTGTGTTTTGTTCTATATAAGGATTGCCAACAACCTTTTACCTTCAAACTAGCATATTTTCAATAGCCGGCAAACTGTATATGTTTGATATATTACATACCAAGTTACCTGTGCTTGTCAGTCCCTTTGTGATGTTGCCAACATACATGGATTCGAATCCTCTCCTGAGCTAATTTTTTGCCTGAGCTTCTGAGGAGATGAAGACACGTGGCTTATTTGAGATCTAATGGTCTATAATTCTTCTTCATCTATCTAAACGCGAACCCATGCTCGAAATAAACAATCAAATCAAAGGAGACGCCAAACCCTAAGCGAAGCCAGCCATGACGGACACAGCCGCATCCGCATCCGCACCGATCCCTCCCTCAGGCAAGGGGCAGCCGGATCCACCAACGGGCGAGGAGGAGCCAGATGCGAAGAAGTTGACGCAGGGCGAGGAGTCGAAGATGATTAATTTCGAAGAGATGCCAGAATTATTAAAATACTTACCAGAATCCCTAAAAGACGAAATACCAGATGATGTGTTAGACAGACTGCATCTTACTCGCGAGGATCTAAAGGTCACTGATGACGAGCCGATGGAGCCGATGGACGTGGCTCTCCTGTGTACTCTCGAAGGTATATATTCTCCTCCTGATTTGAATTTTCTTTTTGTTAATTTTATTTCAAATTAACTTTTGTTTATGTGTTTTCTAATTTTTGAAAGAATCAATACAATTGTCTGTGCTGAATTTGAATTAATGAATTGAATAATAGAAAAGTAATCAGAAAATAGCATCGATCAAGTTAGCTCGTTTTGGTGTGTGTGTGTGTGATTATTCAAAGTCAGGACCTTACCTGTGTATTATTAAGTTTGTGACTTGATTGATCCACTAGATTAATTGCTAAGGAGGCGGTTGGCCTTTGTGTTTCTTATTCATTCGATTTGGTTATTAGGATTTTTAACTTTTCCTCTATGTCTTAACCTTGTTGTTTGTTCTGGGTGATGCTCAGCACCTCCTGGTGAAGATGATGTTAGGGACTTCCCTGAACCAGAAAAACATATTCTTGGTGGGATGTGTTCTGATGTCTGTGGCGTGGTTTTTGATCACTTTTGATCACTGGCCTGCCGACTGCCCCAAAAACACTGTCCAGGGTAGCACTGGTAAGTGATGAGTTCGATCAAGAGGGATCTTAAATATCTACTAATTGCAATGATGTTTGTTATCTTATGATCTACCAAGTCTGTACCAAGATATTATCTTATTTTACTGTGAACTGTTCCATCTAATGTAATATGCATCGTATTACCACCTTGTTTAATGATTGTCATTGTGATCGACTTACCACCTTGTTTAATGATCGACTTTACCTGGAGTGTTTTTGAAACTGGCATTTTTTCTGTAGCCGGCAAACTGTATATGTTTAGCTGTGCTTGCCCGTCCATAAAAATGAGTTATTACATAATCATCCGAAAAATATGCGATCCATCTTAAGATACTGAAAATTATGATTTGTAGGACATGAGTGTGTTGCAACCGAAATGGCATCATTTAAAATCTGGTATATGGACGATTTCTCAGCAAATTACTTTTGAAAAGAGAAGGCAATACATCTGTATTAAGGGAACAGCTCAGGGCAAATTACTCTAGTGTTGGTCCAAATGTATTACATCCCATCTTT
>NC_020497.1:21085479-21095177 GCF_000184155.1 Fragaria vesca subsp. vesca | reverse complement strand
GAGCCTATGTGCAACAGTGATCTGTGTCGTTTTTGACAGCAGGCCCCCCATTCTTTTTCAAATTTATTGCCTCCAATGCACTCACCACAGATTTCTCAGATTCAGCATCAAGGACACTTGTTGCTTCATTGCTGGCCTCTTTAGCCGTGTTCTAGCTATGGCTATTCTTTGCCATTGTCCTCCTGAAAGTTGGCATCCCTTGTCCCCAAAAACTATTTGATATGCATCAGGCAAGTTACTTATGAACTCATCAATGTTTGCTTCCCTTGATACCTTCATAATCTCAGTTTCAGATAGCAGATATTGTCTCTGATTGAGTGATTGAGGAGCTGAAAAGTAGAGGTTCTTGTTGCACCAACTCTGTTTGTGTTCTCAGCCATCTCAAATTGTATTCTTTTATCTCCTTTTCATCAATGAGTATCCTTCCTTTCAAGGATCATAAAATCTTAGCAGAAGGGCCGGAACTGAAGATTTACCAGCTCCACTTGGACCGACAAGAGCCACCTTTGTTCCGGCTTTAATTTGTACACTGAAGTTGTACAGGATAGTTACTTCTGGTCTCAAAGGGTAATTAAACTCAACATTTTGAAATTCAATGTTCCCTTTGATTCTCTCCTGGTTTGAAGTTTCTGGTGTAGATGGATCTATTTCAGTTTTGCGCTCAAGTGTCTCGAATGCTGGAGTAAGCACATTGATGGTAGAAATGACAGTGGGAATCAATGTCCACAATTCTGTGATCGAAGGTACTGTGAGAGAGAAAATCTGGTATGGTCGATCTTATGCCATTCTTGAAGCTGGAGTGATTCTTATGAACCAATCGGCTCGAGATTTTTCAGTTCTTAAAGTTCTCGTAAATCATGATCTAAATATGAGAAAATTTTTGTAGAAAAATAAGAACATGCATTTATAACCAAGAAAACGTGTGCAAAACAAGATTTTTTTACCAAAAAACTAGAAATTGGAGAAAATTCACGAACAGGCTACCATGACTCTGGAGTTTGGACCTTCGTAACCTCACTGGTTTTTGGCAAAAATCTTACTTTTTTTTTTTTTTTTCCATGACATATAATTCGCATTTTGCTACCATCGAAATAACAATCAAATCGAACCTAAACGAAGGCAGCCATGACGGACGAGAAATCGGAGCTGATTATCACCGATGAGATGCGACAAGAAGCATTAGACCACTTACCAGAATCCGTAAGAAACCAAATAACAGATGATATGTTAGACAGCATGGATCTTACTCGCGAGGATCTAATGCTCTAATGCTCTCTCAAGATGACCGGATGGCCAAGTCTTGCAATGCTGCTCTCCAAAGTATGAATCTTTTTTCATGTTGGTAATTTTATTTCGAATCAACAATGCATCTCATTTTTTTATTAGGATCATCAACTTTTCCTCTATGTTTTAACCTTGTTGTTTGTTGTGGATGATGCTCGGTAGAACTTGCTGCTGAAGAGGGTGATGATTTTCCTAGGGAGATCCTTTACCCTGAACCAGAATACGGTCCTGACGATCCAAAGGGACATGTGTGGTCTTCTTACCATCCTTGGAGTGATCAAAAAGATTTTATTGTTAAGAAGTCTTGTTTTGTCTGTGGTGTGGCTCTAGATCACTGGCCTGACGAGTGCCCCAAAAAAAAGGTCCAGGGTAGTACTGGTGAGTGATGATGATGAGTTCGATCAAGAGGAATTTTAATATCTACTAATTGCAATGATGTTTGTTTGTTAATCTTATGATCTACCAAGGTTTTTTTCATTATTTTTATTTTTATTTTTTATGATCTACCAAGTCTGACATTCCAAACCTAGATATTATCGTGCTACGTATACTGTGAACTTCTCCATGTAGTGTAATATGCATCGTATTATCATCTTGTTTAATGATTGTTTTTCTGATCGACTTTACCTGGATTATGTTTGAAACTAGCATATTTTCAAAAGCCGGCAAACTGTAATGTTTGATATATTACATACCAAGTTACCTGTACTTGTCAGTCCCTTTGTGATGTTGCCAACATATATGGATTCGGATCCTCTCCTGAGCTAATTTTTTGCCTGAGCTTCCTGAGCTTCTGAGGAGATGAAGACACGTGGCTTATTTGAGATCTAATGGTCTATAATTCTTCTTCATCTATGTTTCTTTTCTCTCTCTCTCTCTCTCTTCCTTAGTTCGTTGCCTCTTTCCTTCCTTTCTCACTTTCGCATTTCTCTCCCTTCCCTCTTCTTTTCCTTCTACTCTTCATCACTTCCATATGAATCTCTTCTACTATAAGTCAAAATTCTCTCATGAATCACCTTGACTATAATCACTTTGAATCAATTTCATTTCCACAATCTTTCTAAACCCATTCAAATTTATGAAAGCAAATCTCCTGCGAATTTGAGAGTAAAGGTGATGTTTGACTGCTTGAGTTTCATACTAATCAAATTTGTATGGGTTTGAGTTAAAGCTTCTGCTGCATATCGGTTTTCAGCTATGCAATTGAGGATGAGATGGTGGTGTATGCAGTGGCGGAACCAGGATTGCATAATGGGTATGGCTAATTTTGTATGGACACAAGATCATACCTGCAGATTTCTCGCGCCAGTCAAACTCGGTGGGAAGATCATTCGTCGGAAGGATCGGAGCCTTGTTAGCGTTTGCCGGTAGCCGGAGTCGACGCAGACGACGCTTCTTCTTAAGCCCGAGGAAATTCCGGCAAAACTCCTTAGGACTGAGATCGGAGAACGTCGCTTTAAAGTTCGAGAAGTGAGTCAAGTGACGCTCCGCGAGTCCGTGTGGAGGAGCTCGTCCTCCTCGGCAGCGCCTGATACGACTTGTCTGGTCAGCGCATCGCCGACGTCGGTTACGGTGGAGGCGACAACGGAGGAGAGGAGGAGAAGGAGAGAAAGCAGGAGGAGGAGAGCGACAGAGCGTGATGATGAAAAATGAATGATAGACTGCAGTTTGGTTTGAGACTTTTGAGGAATTGAGAAATGGGCTAATTTGGGTTGTGGGCTATTTGATATTTAGTGGGTTAATTTGGGCTGTAGCCTGTGGGCTATTTGTTATTTAGTGGGCTAATTTGGGTATGGCTAATACTTCTATAGGCTAATATACATGCATCAGCTGTTGATTCAGCTAATTCTGGGTATGGCTATAGCCCTGATAGCCACAAGAATGCTTCCGCCACTGGGTGTATGTCTTCAAATTTTATTTGTTTCTTTGAATCAATGAGAATGATGAACTGGGTGTTTGATTTAAACCCACGAAGATGAGTTTCTTTGATTTGGTTTTCTCAAAGTTATAATGATATGCCCAATTTATATTGGTAGAAAGAGAGATGCTCAGTTGAGAAGTGGAATCTGAAAATGAAAATGCAGTCTCCGAAGAGAAGAGAGGAAGAGAATAAGTGAGTGAGGAGAAAGACAACTTTGAGATTTGAGAAGAGAGAGGAACATTTCAGTCGTGTTGTACCCTTCTGGACCATTAGATTGATGTTTCCACGTGTCATAATCTCCTTAAAAGCTTAGGCAGCTCAGGTAAAAAAAAAGCTCAGGAGAGGATCCGGATCCAACATATATTGCATGGTTTACAGCAGCCTTTCCCTTGCTACTTGTGTTGCAAAGAAAAGGCAATACATCTGTATTAAGGGAACAGCTAGCTCAAGGCAAATGACTCCTAGAGTTGGACGTCCAAGTGTATAACATCCCATCTTTCTTTGCTAAGCATCGTATAACATCCCATATTGCTACTTTCTTTCAGCATTGAAGCTGACTTTTCATAAACAATCACCAAGAGTAACTAGTGCAGTACGTTGGTTAACAATTTCCAGCAGCTATTACTGTTCAGATTAATACAATCCAAAACGATGAGGTGAAACTGTTGGCTTATCGGTTGAAAAGTAACCACAACATAATCAGATTGTCAATAGGAAAATCATTCATAAAGCCCAAAACGTAAACTCACCTAATAATTTCTGCAGTTCTTTGACGTTTGTGGACTTCAAATAGAGGGAGGGATGTCACATGAACATTTACCTGGGGCTGTGCAAAACCCAATCAGAAATAATCAAAGCCAGCTTACTAATTGCAATGAAATTGAGTTACTTGTAGCTCTAAAAGACATATATAAGCTCTTATATTAAGTTGCCTTGCTGTTTTGCACATTTCAAAGATTACAGTATGTGATGTTACTCTTCTGTCATGCTCTGTATATGATATAATCTTGAATAAACTCCCTCAGATGCTCTTATTAGGGTTGAGTGGGAACCTATCTCCACAATCTCACCTTTATCCATGACAACAATTTTATCCGAGTTTATTATTGTAGAGAGCCTATGTGCAACAGTGATCTATGTCGTTTTTGACAGCAGGCCCCATTCTTTTTTAAATTTATCGCTTCCAATGCACTCACCACAGATTTCTCAGATTCAGCATCAAGGGCACTTGTTGCTTCATCCAGAAGCAAAATTGCAGGAACAAAGGTGGAACAAAGGTGGCTCTTGTCGGTCCAAGTGCAGAAGTTTGTGCGCTATTCTTGACCAAGTTTTTGACTGTTGAGGTTAAACTGGTGGAAACGCTTCACTGAGTCATTGTTCAAGGATTTTGTATGTGCAAGAGGAACAGAAAGTTGGGGAATCACTCCTATCCTACTATTCAGCTGCTAGGAACTCTGATCTTCTGTCAGCTCTTAATCTGGGGTGTCTTGGCTAAATTATGTGACCTACCATAGTTTACTTTGATGCGAGTTTATTCTCTTGCATACGTCTTTTTTAACAGTGAACTACTTCCGATATATTCATATATTGCAAATTTTGTTCTTCCACCCAACTTTATTCTGTCATTAACCTTGTGCCACCTCTATTTTGGTGACAAACTACTACCATACTATAACATTTAGCTCTTAAAAGACATATATAAGCTCTTATATTAAGTTCCTGTTAGGAGCGTAATCCATGGAAGGAAATTGAAGAGATAAATTGCACAAACTGAGAGGAAATGAAGTTAAAGATTCATATTCTTCATTGATAATCCGAAATGAGAATACAACCGTTACTTAAACTAGAATTGAAATGCAGGTTTACGACTTGTGAAGACAGGCACAACCTCATCAACACAGGATATGTTGACCCCATAATATAGACCTGCAGCAACATAATCAGACTTCACTGACCATTAAATGTATTCTTGTGGGGAGTAAGTGAGTTTGTCAGTGACACCACCTTCCAGTGTACCATCTTAAATTCCTTCATAATTTTATACCATTCCTTTTGATCCTTCTTGGTCCAAGTGGAGGATGATTTATCCCCTAGCTTCTCTGTCCCAATATAATGAGCTGCAGAGAGCATGAACTCTAACTTGTAACATCTCCCAGTTTGGAAGAGTACGTTCAGTCTTGTAATTCTCAACTCCAAGATGCTGGAAGTAGGGGTGGTGTGGTTGACTTATGTGGGAGTCTAGATAACATTGGTACTTTTGGGCTGAAACAGAATAAGGTGGAGGAGGTTCCTGGGGATTCGGTGGGGATGTTAAATGAGAAGCAGGAGCTGGTGATAAATGAGAAGCAGGAGCAGAAACTGGCGGCACTGTCAGATGTGCCTGATAGGGGTACTGCGAGGTCTTTGGGGATGATTTTCAAACATGTATTTGATTCGGCATCTAGCAGTAATCTTGATGTGTTTGGAAACCATGGACAGTTCTCTGCAGCTGTAGTACCTCGGAGCTTGAGTGAAACCAAGTACGATCAGTTAGGTGGGAGATCTGCTGGGAGTAGAAAAGTTAATGTATCGCGTCGGAAGCTACTGATTGAGGAAGTTGCAGAGGTTGCTATAAGCGATGTGGACGCAGGTAAAAGGAAGTTTGTTAAGGAGAGGATTGATCGGGGCCTAGGCAACTTGGAGCTAATCTAGAGATGGGGAGGTTATGAACTTCGATTGAAAGACCTCCTCGGAGGCATTAAATGATTCGTCCTCGGACATTAAAAGATACGCAGTCCAAGAGACAGTAAATGAATCGCAGTCTAAGAGACAGTAAATGATATCGCAGTCCAAGAGACAGTAAATGAAATCGCAGTCAGTAAATGAAATCGCAGTCCAAGAGACAGTAATTGATATCGCAGTCCAATAGACAGTAAATGAAATCGCAGTCCAAGAGACGGACGTTAAATGATTCGAAATTCATGAGATATTTGTCCCCGGACGTTAAATGATTCGAAATTCAATAGATATCCGTCCCCGAACGTTAAATGATTCAAAATTCATGAGATATTAGTCCCCGGACGTTAAATGATTCAAAATTCACGAAATATTATATGATATTCTAATCATTTTCTAAGAGTTAGCAAAAGCATGTCGTAGTTCCTATTTATCCTCATATACTAGTGATTGCTTTTTATGTGTTTTTCCTTCCCGCACTCGGATCTCGTACGGAAAGGAAAAAGGGGGCATTGTGGGCGTATAAAATTTTGGCTTGGGCCACTACTATATGAATTAGGCCCGATGATCGAAGTCCATATTAACTAACAAGTAGATAAGAAAAAACAACGTGAAGCACGAGAAGATTATGAAGAACGTGAAAACACAACTCCTTCCACGACTCCCACTACGACGGGAAGTGAGGACCAAGGAATCAAAAGTCTATAAATTCGCACGCTTATGGAGAAGAACAGGGGGATGAAGAAGGAGGAACAATCATGAGTAATAACAACGGTACCTCTTTCCCTTGATAGATTGTCGTATGGATGTGTCCAAGGCTTCTCGAAGATCAACGGAGTGAGATTTATGTTGGGAAATCTCTCTCCCGAAAATTTTTGCACCAACAATTTGAAATTTTGTTCTCAAGCGTGGGTAACTGTGAAGGCTCTTCTTTGTGTTTTTTGATTGCTGTTGTTACTGTGATGAAGCAATTTGTTGCCTATGGAGTTAAAATTTAACTAGGTAGGTGCCTGTTTCATTTAGATTATCTATTATAGTAAGCACTATATATTGTTACCAGAGGTATAGAAACCTACACACTTCAATAATAACTGGCTGCTAGATTCCCCCTATATGTATTTTTTTTTTCTAAAGTTTAGAGACATATCTCTTGGTTTGGAGGAACTCGTGGCTAAATTTAAAAATGATGGCTCTTTCTTGGCTTTGAAGTCTGCAGACTGACCTTCACCTCATTCATGGTTGTCCCTGGATCAAATTCAGGGAACATCCATACCCTGTTGCTTACGCTGTTTGGCGATAAATAAATTTATTTGTTGGCAAGGTGAATAAAGTACTTATTATCGTTTAAGTTTCTGGATGTGTATACAAGTACTTAGATACTGGATCTATGAGGACACATCTCTGGACAGCAGGTAAAGGCAACCTGATTATGTATATATTTATAGATTGGTTTATAATTGCACATGAGAAACAACTGGAGCTAGAGGATAGTAATGATTTGTTGTAAATTATAAATTTTTCCTGAGAAATTCTTAGTTATGTTCATGTAATTGGAATCTTTTTATCTTCTGTTATTACCGGATACTGTAATTAATCTTTAGAAGAAAAGAGAGTGAAGGAGCAGAAGAGACCAGAACATGAGGTGACAGATGAGCAAGTACTTCTATGGTATGATCAGAAGAGGTAACATTTACTTACTAATACATCTTACAATGAGATTCATATATGTGTAGATTAAAATCTGGGTTCATTTAGATAAAGAGTAATTTCAATAATTTAGCATATTGCAGAATTCTATTCTATAGCCATCTAGAAGTAAATATTGACTATATGATATTGTTATCTTTTGCCAAGTGGTTGGAAAGGTTGGATTTGAAAGCATGTCATATAGTCAATATTTGCATTTATATTTTAGTCATATCAAGGTATTGTTGGTTTAAGCATTTGTATATGGAAATCATATGTATGAGTTGGTATATGGAGGCATGGGATGAGCCAACAGAATCGAGTGTCTTCAGGACATCAATCTATGATTTGATCATTGGCATCACTTCAGGTAAACTATTGTATTTCTGCAATTAATATAGTTACTATTGTACAGCCAAGTGTTGATATTGTCTATCCGTAGTAATGTTAACTATAATGAGGTTCAGTTGCTTTGTCTATAACCGTTTGAGCCATACGTTTCTAACGTGGGTTTATGCAGGAAGACTATGATTTTCTTTACCATTTCATGCGGGGAGATAGGGCCTCACTTGAAGAGAGGTGGGGGAAAATTTCCTTAGTCTCCTCTCATTGACGTGAAGAGGAGTCTGGTTCGCCTTCTTCAAATAGCCAGTGACGGCGAGATTACAAAGACGGGTGCTTGTCTGGGTTTGTCGGGGATTTTCAATTTCGACAGATTCTTGGCGCTTAACTGACTTCAATAGTTTCGTTTTGACGTCCTCGTCATTGACTCCGGCACTGTTTTTGGTTGCTTGGGTTTTACAGTCCCATTTGCAAAGGGTCAGGGTGTTGCACAGTGCTTGACATGATACAATGATTTCTCTAAGGAACCCTGTTGTAAAGGTTTACTACAAGAACCATATAATTGTAAATGAAAAGCACAGATTATTCTAGTCTTATCAGTTTGGAAGTTAAGCCTAGAGGGTTATAATTTATGGCTTGTTGGGTATGCAAAATGTGCTTTCTTACCTTCATTTTTTTTTTTCAGGTGTGTCTCTGTGTGTAGATAACCGATTGTGTGTCTATATATATACACACACACTGACTTTTATTGTTTGAAGGGTTTTGTTTGATCAACTACAGCTGGACAATGGCAACTAGCTAAGAGAAAAACCTACAATCTAGTTGATGTTCTAACTCGACATATTGTTCAGGTATTTAGCTTTGGTTGCCCTTTTATTTGGACCACTTCGATTGCTTTGCTCTTTTTGTTGTTCAATTCATTGTAATTTAATGATATACTCATTCTATGATATTTTACTGGTTATTCGGTTTATGTAGCTCAGTTATGAGTCTTTTACTATTAAGTTCATTCTTCTTTACACAACATGCAGGCAAGATACAGCTAGATGAATGCTAAAGAAACAAGATTTAAATTGACATATAAGTGGAAGAGCTCAACTTCAAAATTGAAGAGTTTTAGTCACCTTCAAGTCACTTTTTGATAAGTGGCTAAGTATCTCAGCATCAAGAGTTTTAGATCTGCTTTAGAGAGTAAATAATTTATTAGGATTTGTATCAAGAGCACACAAGGTAGGGAAACATGTTGACTAGCTGAGAGAACGCAGAGATGTGTAATTTGATCAATGACACTTGCATTGTGATTGTTTTGAGATTATTAATGAAAATAATGTTGTTGTGATCACAGATTTCAGATATATTATTGTACTTCCGAGTTGTAACTACATTGTATTGTTAACATTGATGCGAAATCGACAGGACAATACAACAATTAAAATGGTATTAGGTAATGAATTATACATTCAAGCAAATGCTATGGATTGTGTTTTGTGATTGCTTTCTTTTTTCGTGCTTCTCGTATCTACCTTGATGCGGGTTTGGAGGCAAAGGAAGTACATCAGTTGATCCTTTTTTACACCAATCTCAATCGAAAGCCACCCTCTAAATTCGACTGCCATAATCCAGCAAGGTAAAAGAGAGTAAGAAAACGATCCTTTATATACACATGCAACTGATTGCATTTTATTTACAAAGCTGTCCATCACATGGTATCAAAATTTACATCAGATGTACCCAGATCAGAGTGGACTTT
>NC_020497.1:21080455-21085128 GCF_000184155.1 Fragaria vesca subsp. vesca | reverse complement strand
GGACTTTCTACTTCATACCACTATATTAACAAAATGCCACCATTCCAAACAAATACGTACTGAGCACAATCTAATGAAGGCAGCAGCACATACTCAATAAAGCAAAAGTGAGGCACTCAGTCCACAAGCAAGCATAACTGGGTAATGAACTCTGATTTAAGTCAACTCTGGAATATCAGAAACATCACCACACTTCTTTCTTGAGAACAAATGAAACATAGGGAAGTGAGCTTCACAAGCTCAGTAGGTACAGAAGATAATCAATAGTACTATGATTCAAATTTAGAATGCAATTGGAGTAATGTGAAAGAATATCAGTAGTAAACGGAATGAAATAGAATTAAATTATGAAGGTTGTTGCTGAGAATTATGAGAATGGAATCAATGAGTCAATTGATATAAGGTTACTCAGCTTTCAACAAATACGACATTTAGCTTGGGACACTTAAATAAACAACTGAACATGTAAAAGGAACAACAAACTGAGACCAACACTTTTGAGTCACACTTGTGACATTAGAAAATTAAACCCAACGCAAATCCAACAATTGCAATAAGACCAGAGAGTCTTCTTTTTCTTTCAAACACTTTGTTCAACGTTCAGAAACCCTTATTCTTCTTTTCCAACGAAATCCTTGAAATCCTTCCTTTTCCAGTTGGAGCCCATTGCTCGTATTAAGGCCAATGAGCACAACCCGTACAAGCGGAAAACCCTTGTATTAAAGCCAACGAGGACACCCCGTACTAAGCGGAATCCTGATCATTACAAAACTGTTGGTCTATTCACCCCAGGGAGGCACAATCCCCTACTTAACTTATCCCGGGCCTAATCAAATAATACCGTTCAAAACCAAACATGTCCTTTTTGTAAACCTTTTGGCTTCTTTAAGCCAAAACAATCATTAAGGGATTTCAAGAGACTGAAACCAAAACAATCATTAAGGGATTTCAAGAGACTGAAATACTCTTTCTTATAGAGAAGTTTTGCCATGAAGTAAACCTTGAAAGGTAAATTTCTTTTTGTGTTTGTCAAGAAACACAACTTTAACAACTCATGCTTTATGAACAAACTCATGTTTGTTCTCAACTCGAGCTTGAGACTTTAAAGCAGCAGGCAACATAGCTTTGGCTCAGATATACTTTAATGAGGAAACATGTAAGCATGAGAAGTAAAGAACCACCAAACTGATAGTAAACAGGAAACTTAAAAGGAGAACAAACAGGGGTATACGTATAGGTCTGGAAATCTCAAAAGGGGTACAGTACGAGACAAACACAAAATCAGAAGTAAGGTTGCAAAAGAATGGACCTCTGTTTCCTATAAAAAAAAAACAATTGATTAAATTCAGTTTTGACCCCAGACTTGATGAGGAAATCAGAACTTCATTTAACAACTGAACAAACAATGCAAATATACATATGTGATTTGCTCATCGCAGCAACCTAAGCTTAGTAAGAAAAAACAGGGAACAATCTGTTTTCTTTTTAGTATTTGAAACTTTCCCCAAATATAGGCATATGTGAAGGGACCTGGTGTATACTTAGTAAACTGATAATGGACATGGATATCTGTTCAAACTCCAAAGTAATTTGCAGCAAGACTAGTTCACAATAGGATTTGTTTTAAGGAATACTACCAGTTGGAGTGTTTTTAACGTTTAATAAGGCAATGACCAACAATCATGTGAATTCAAGGAATCATTTCTGAGATAAAACTTGATGATAGGATCATTGGAAAGATGGGAAGAGAACAAGAAGCAGGAACTTAACACGCTGCACAAGCTTTGCTAGAAGGGAACAAGATAATAACAATGAAACTAGACTGTGGCCATAATTTTAAGAGTGTTCCTGAAATCTTCATATTTCAGTTTTGGTTCAGCAACAATGTTATATATGTACTGGTGGGTTGGGATTTAGGAACACAACCGAACAACAAAGAATTTGATAAGAATTAGAGCTTAATAAGGACACTAGCATGAAGACTAGCATGAAGAGCTTTGAACGAATGAATTCTGAATACAAACGAACAACAATAATTTGATAGGAAATAGACTCAAATGCAGCCATGTAAAGCTTCCTCAGAAATTACAAAGTGCTACTACAGAACAAGGTAGACATAGCTCAGACTTTGAATACAACAATACTGATAAGTACCAAATTCGAAGGAGTCATGACTGCAACTTAACTTGAGAAGAAGGAATTTAAACAATATAAATAGACAAGGTCTGCTGTGCATATTTCAATGATTTCCGAATAAGATACTCAAAGGCTAGTTTATATTCATGATCAAGACATCCAAACAAGGATACTTGTTACTATGAACAAGTTGGTAACTACAAATTCATAACAATATCATAAGAAGGCATTTAGAACCCAAAGGAGCATCATATCGATGAAGTTCAGTAGAATATCAAGTTGATGAGCCAACTATTTACATCAACACACATTTAAAACAATCACAGAGAAAACTTCCACAAACACACTAATAACATGCTAAATTAGAATCACAGCAATAAAGAAAAGTTGCCTTGCCTATCACATATCTTACATATCAGTAGCCAAGCATGTCCAACAGAAATCACGCTACACAAGCACCCAAAACCATCTCCATCACTTAATACTATTACATTTAGATTGTTAGAAAAAAGAGGTCAAACCCATGTTAGCAATATCAATTGAACAAACCCTATGCTGAAGAGAAAGAGGACAAATTTTTTAATGTAAAAGCTATAACCACTCCAGTATAATTAAAGAGTTCATACTTTTATATTGGTGCCCCTCGGCACCATGAATGTCTGGTCTCACCAATACTATCAATGGTTTCGAGCGACATTGAAACATTGCCAGTCTTGACCCATTTTGTAGCTAATGAACAACAACTGTATCCACATTTCCTCATTAACCCAATATCAATTTGCCACTCAATTCCACACTTCTGAATTAGTAAATTTGAAACTAGGAGAGTAAAACCTCAACATACAAAACACCCCACTAATCCTAATTCCAAACGAAACCCAATACTAAACACTGATAAAGTTAACCCCACGACTCTCATTTGACCCTGGTCTCCATTCACCCTCTGAATACATCCCCGTATCTACCTCAACAAACTAACCCAGACCCCCAAATACATCCCCGTATTTACCATCTCTCTAGTTAACGACATATAGACGCTGTCAACCCGTGTCATGCCCGCCTGCTGACACCTGTCTACAAACACCAGACGTCTCCTACAAACGGACGAAGCCTTATCTTATAGAAGGAAAAGAAAAGACGGAACAAGAAGAAAATACCCAGGCCCAAAGCCCAAGTCCTGATGGTAAACGCGAACCCATGCTCGAAATAAACAATCAAATCAAAGGAGACGCCAAACCCTAAGCGAAGCCAGCCATGACGGACACAGCCGCATCCGCATCCGCATCCGCACCGATCCCTCCCTCAGGCAAGAGGCAGCCGGATCCACCAACGGGCGAGGAGGAGCCAGATGCGAAGAAGTTGAAGCAGGGCGAGGAGTCGAAGATGATTAATTTCGAAGAGATGCCAGAATTATTAAAATACTTACCAGAATCCCTAAAAGACGAAATACCAGATGATGTGTTAGACAGACTGCATCTTACTCGCGAGGATCTAAAGGTCACTGATGACGAGCCGATGGAGCCGATGGACGTGGCTCTCCTGTGTACTCTCGAAGGTATATATTCTCCTCCTGATTTGAATTTTCTTTTTGTTAATTTTATTTCAAATTAAGTTTGTGACTTGATTGATCCACTAGATTAATTGCTAAGGAGGCGGTTGGCCTTTGTGTTTCTTATTCATTCGATTTGGTTATTAGGATTTTTAACTTTTCCTCTATGTCTTAACCTTGTTGTTTGTTCTGGGTGATGCTCAGCACCTCCTGGTGAAGATGATGTTAGGGACTTCCCTGAACCAGAAAAACATATTGTTCTTTGGATGTGATGTGATGTCTGTGGCGTGTTTTTTGATCACTGGCCTGCCGACTGCCCCAAAAACACTGTCCAGGGTAGCACTGGTAAGTGATGAGTTCGATCAAGAGGGATCTTAATTAAATATCTACTAATTGCAATGATGTTTGTTATCTTATGATCTACCAAGTCTGTACCAAGATATTATCTTATTTTACTGTGAACTGTTCCATCTAATGTAATATGCATCGTATTACCACCTTGTTTAATGATTGTCATTGTGATCGACTTACCACCTTGTTTAATGATCGACTTTACCTGGAGTGTTTTTGAAACTGGCATTTTTTCTGTAGCCGGCAAACTGTATATGTTTAGCTGTGCTCCCGTCCATAAAAATGAGTTATTACATAATCATCCGAAAAATATGCGATCCATCTTAAGATACTGAAAATTATGATTTGTAGGACATGAGTGTGTTGCAACCGAAATAGCATCATTTAAAATCTGGTATATGGACGATTTCTCAGCAAATTACTTTTGAAAAGAGAAGGCAATACATCTGTATTAAGGGAACAGCTCAGGGCAAATTACTCTAGTGTTGGTCCAAATGTATTACATCCCATCTTTCTTTGCTAAGCAACGCTTTGAGGATATTGCTATTCTCTCCATCAGAGCATTGATGCTGACTTTTCATAAACAATCACCTAGTTTTAAGAGTAACTAGTGCAGTCAGTTAACAATGTCCAGCAG
>NC_020497.1:21054590-21080071 GCF_000184155.1 Fragaria vesca subsp. vesca | reverse complement strand
AACCTATCTCCACAATCTCACCTTTATCCATGACAACAATTTTTATCCGAGTTTATTACTGTAGAGAGCCTATGTGCAACAGTGATCTGTGTCGTTTTTGACAGCAGGCCCCCCATTCTTTTTCAAATTTATTGCCTCCAATGCACTCACCACAGATTTCTCAGATTCAGCATCAAGGGCACTTGTTGCTTCATTGCTGGCCTCTTTAGCCGTGTTCTAGCTATGGCTATTCTTTGCCATTGTCCTCCTGAAAGTTGGCATCCCTTGTCCCCAAAAACTATTTGATATGCATCAGGCAAGTTACTTATGAACTCATCAATGTTTGCTTCCCTTGATACCTTCATAATCTCAGTTTCAGAAGCACTTTCGTTTCCATAGCAGATACTGTCTCTGATTGAGTGATTGAGGAGCTGAAAAGTAGAGGTCCTTGTTGCACCAACTCTGTTTGTGTTCTCAGCCATCTCAAATTGTATTCTTTTATCTCCTTTTCATCAATGAGTATCCTTCCTTTTAAGGATCATAAAATCTTAGCAGAAGGGCCGGAACTGAAGATTTACCAGCTCCACTTGGACCGACAAGAGCCACCTTTGTTCCGGCTTTAATTTGTACATTGAAGTTGTACAGGATAGTTACTTCTGGTCTCAAAGGGTAATTAAACTCAACATTTCCCTTTGATTCTCTCCTGGTTTGAAGTTTCTGGTGTAGATGGATCTATTTCAGTTTTGCGCTCAAGTGTCTCGAATGCTGGAGTAAGCACATTGATGGCAGAAATGACAGTGGGAATCAATGTCCACAATTCTGTGATCGAAGGTACTGTGAGAGAGAAAATCTGGTATGGTCGATCTTATGCCATTCTTGAAGCTGGAGTGATTCTTATGAACCAATCGGCTCGAGATTTTTCAGTTCTTAAAGTTCCCGTAAATCATGATCTAAATATGAGAAAATTTTTGTAGAAAAATAAGAACATACATTTATATCCAAGAAAACGTGTGCAAAACAAGATTTTTTTACCAAAAAACTAGAAATTGGAGAAAATTCACGAACAGGGTACCATGACTTTGGAGTTTGGACCTTCGTAACCTCACTGGTTTTGGCAAAAATCACTTTTTTTTTTTTTTTCCATGACATATAATTCGCATTTTGCTACGTCTTGGGCTAATTGCCTAATTCTGCCCGTATCTTTTAAGGGAAATCTATCAATAAGCCCAACGATAAGCCCATAAGCCCAATCATTATGACCCACTATATCGAATCCGGGTTTTGTCTTGATCCGAAACGAAAGAGGAACACTCTCCAGTAAATAAACACAATTCAAATTACGAGAGCGAGCCTCGATTCATCATCTTCCTCTACTCGCCATTTTGAATGATTTGGGCAATTGGGTACTGATCAAATCAGTTCCATGGATGATTATTCTTCGTGTTGCCCATTCTGTAGTCTCACAATTCCATCATCACAACTCGAACGGTAATTACATTAAGCTGCAAGAAAGTTCAAACCTTTTTGGCTGTTTCTAGGAATCAGAAGTTTTTGGATATAAAGTTTAAGACTTTAGGGGTTTTGTGTTGGTGATTATGTGAAATTGGATTGCAGGCATGCGAATAGTCACTTTGAGGCTGAAGATGAACAACTGGCTATGGACTTGGAGTTTGCCCACCAGCTTGCTTTAGCTCCTTCTTCACCGCCATCCATGTTACTTGTTAGTTTTGCTTTCTTTTTTAGTATTTCTTGTATGTATTGCTGTTTTCCTTAGCTTAGGATTAGAGTGATGTGGTTCTATGCTTGCAGTGATTATTGGAATTTATGTGTTGAAAGATTGAAGTGTCATATGTCAATGTGCAACTATGGTTTGGTTGTTAGAATGATTGTATTTGATGTTTTGGGTGTAAGAAGTTACATGTTTGTGTTATGTTCTTCTTTGATAAAGGAATTTGAAGTTTAGTCCAGTAACTTTGTAGTTTCATATGTATATATATGCAGAATAATCAAACAATTAGAGACTTGCCATTTGTGAGATCTGATGGGCAATGTGGCATGGAGGAGGGTATCTCCAGTCTGGTTGCTTTACAGACTAGAACTACTTTCTATGAGATTGAAGGTGGTGTGACGGCTTTGCTGAGAGGGTGTTTGGAGTTGGAACCTAGAAATACGACTACTATTTTGTGTGGTTATACTGATCATATTCAGAGCATTCGATCCGAAGATTCTGGCTGGGGTTGTGGGTGGCGTAATATCCAAATGCTGAGCTCCCATTTGCTTATGCAAAGGCAAGAGACTCGAGATGTTTTGTTTGGTGGTGCAGGATTTGTTCCTGATATCCCATCACTCCAAAGATGGCTTGAGATAGCTTGGGGAAAGGGATTTGATGTAGCTGGGTCTGATCACTTTAATAACAAAATTTATGGCTTGAGAAGATGGATTGGAACAACTGAATGTGCTGCCCTTTTCCGTTCTTTTGGGCTGCGAGCAAGGATAGTGGATTTTGGTCCCAAAGAACTTGAACCATATTATCTTTCTCTTCCTGGTTCAAGTCTTGGGGATGAGGTCAAGAGAATACATAATGGTGGAAAGAGGAAAGCAATTCAGGTTCGTGGACCAATGGATAGATATCTTCCCGGAAGGAGTCATGATATTAACCAAGCGAGTTCGAGTTGCTGTGAAAAATCAAGTTGTTCTACTAGCCAGAAAGGAGGTGACTCTTGGGGTAGGAAATGTGATTATAATTCGGAAAATAAGTTTTCAAGGAAAAGCAAGGGTCATCAGGTTCTCATGGATTGGATCTGGAATTACTTTAATGATGGCAACGTTAGCAGAAACGGAAATCACCGAGTGATAATTAGTAACAAAACGTGAGTTTCTCTATCCCTGTGATTTATTGTTTGATGAACATGTTTTATGTTGTGTCCTAATTCATAGAGTTCTTTGAGCAGACCCTTGTACTTTCAACATGATGGGCATTCGAGAACCATTGTTGGGATTCAAGTCAAAAATCAACATAACGGGATGCAACAACATACTCTCTTAATTTTGGACCCTGGTCACGTAATCTTCTATTCCTATGAAATCTATGTGGCATCTTACGGTTAGCTTGTATGTTTTAAATCTGATCACTAAACATCTTAATCACTTTTGACTTGTCTGCAACATGATTACAGAGGACAGCAGAGCTGGAAAGATCACTGAGGGAAAAGAGAGGATGGCAGAAGTTTATAAAAAGAGGGGTTCACACACTGAGAAAGCCACAGTACCAGGTAACGGCTAATGAGACATAACAGTTGCTTTGGTTATATTGCTATTTAGAATCAGGCCTGATGCATTGATTTTGCTTCAGTTGTGTTATATTGATTCTGGCATTGCAAGTGGAGATGAACTGGAGTTGCTCAAGACTGTAGATAGTGTTTTTCTTGAACTCTAGAGGACCCTGTTCAACATTATGACTTCTCAGTTGCTATGCTATCGTATTAAATGCATAGTAAAAGAAAATTTGGATTTCTGAAGAATGAAAGTTCACTGTTCTAAGTCTTCTTTCCCTCCAAAGCCTTATCTTTCTATTTTTTGGTTACAAACGACGCCTTATCTAACAGAAGGAAAAGAAGAAAATACCCGGCCCAAACCCCAAATCGTGATCTATATATATATCTAAACGCGAATCCATGCACCATCGAAATAACAATCAAATCGAACCTAAACGAAGGCAGCCATGACAGACGAGAAATCGGAGATGATTGTCACCGATGAGATACCACAAGATTATTAGACCACTTACCAGAATCCGTAATAAACGAAATACCAGATGATTGGTTAGACAGCGTGCATCTTACTCGCGAGGATCTAAAGCTCTCTGAAGACGACCGGATGGCCAAGTCTTACAATGTTTCTCTCCAAAGTATGTATCTTTTTTCATGTTGGTAATTTATTTCAAGTTAACAATGCATCTGATTTCGTTATTAGGATCATCAACTTTTCCTCTATGTTTTAACCTTGTTGTTTGTTGTGGGTGACGTTCAGAACTTGCTGCTGAAGAGGGTGATTTTCCTTGGGAGTGGGATTCTTTCCCTGAACCAGAATACGGTCCTGACGATCCTTTACCAAAGGGACATGAGTGGGCTTCTTTCGATCCTTTTAGTGATCAAAAAGATTATATTGTTAAGATGTGTTGTGATCACTGTGGCGGCTTTCTAGATCACTGGCCTGCCGACTGCCCCAAGAAAAAGGTCCAGGGTAGTACTGGTGAGTGATGATGATGAGTTCGATCAAGAGGAATTTTAATAGATACTAATAAATAATTGCAATGATGTTTGTCTGTTATCTTATGAGGATCTACCAAGTCTGGCATTATATGTTATCTTGTGTTATTGTCAACTGCTCCATCTAACGCATCGTATTACCGTCTTGTTTAATGATTTGTCTTTCTGATCGACTGTTTGAAACTAACATATTTTCTGTAGCCGCCAATCTGTCTATGTTTGATAAATTACATTCCTTGTTAGCTGTGCTTGTCCGTCCATAAAAATGAGCTATAACACAATCATACGAAAAATGAGCGATCCATCTTAAGATATTGAAAATGATGAGTTGCAGGACATAAGTGAATTACGCTCCTTGTGATGTTGCCAACAATGCATGTCTACTAGTGTTAGAGCCGAAATGGCATCATCTAACATCTGGTATATGGATGAGTTCTCTATAAAAAGCAGCAAACTTTGAAAAGAAAAGGCAATACATCTGTATCAAGGGAACAGCTCAAGGCAAATGACTCCTAGTGTTCGTCCAAGTGTATTACATCCCATCTTTCTTTTCCAAGCAATGCAATGAAATTAAGTTACTTGTAGCTCTTAAAGACATATATAAGCTCTTATATTAAGTTTTCTTGCTGTTTTGCACGTTTCAAAGATTACAGATGTGATATCTTACTCTTCTGTCATGCTCTGTATATGATATAATCTTGAATAAACTCCCTCAGATGCTCCCTCAGATGCTGTTATTAGGGTTGAGTGGGAACCTATCTCCACAATCTCACCTTTATCCATGACAACAATTTTATCCGAGTTTATGACTGTGGAGAGCCTATGTGCAACAGTGAACTGCGTCGTTCTTGACAGCAGGCCCCCATTCTTTTTTAAATTTATTGCTTCCAATGCACTCACCACAGATTTCTCAGATTCAGCATCAAGGGCACTTGTTGCTTCATCCAGAAGCAAGATTGCTGGCCTCTTTAGCAGTGTTCTAGCTATGGCTATTCCTTGCTTTTGTCCTCCTGAAAGTTGGCATCCCTTGTCCCCAACAACTGTTCGATATCCATCAGGCAAGTTACTTATGAACTCATCAATGTTTGCTTCCCTTGATACCTCCACAATCTCAGTTTCAGAAGCACTTTCGTTTCCATAGCAGATATTGTCTCTGATTGAGGAGCTGAAAAGTAGAGGCTCTTGTTGCACAAACCCTATTTGTGTTCTCAGCCATCTCAAGTTGTATTCCCTTATCTCCTTTCCATCAATGAGTATCTTTCCTTTCAAGGGATCATAAAATCTTAGCAGAAGGGCGAGAACTGAAGATTTACCAGCTCCGCTTCGACTGACAAGAGCCACCTTTGTTCCAGCTTTAATTTGTACACTGAAGTTGTTCAGGATAGTTACTTCTGGTCTCAAAGGGTAATTAAACTCAACATTTTGAAATTCAATGTTCCCTTTGATTCTCTCCTGATTTGAAGTTTCTGGTGTAGATGGATCTATCTCAGTTTTGCGGTCAAGGGGTCTCGAATGCAGGTAAGCACGTTGATGGCAGAAATGACAGTCGGAATCAATGTCCACAATTCTGTGATTGAAGGTACTGTGAGAGAGAAAATCTGGTATGATCTTATGCCATTTTTGAAGCTCGATTGATTCTTGTGAACTAAAACTGTTGTGTACCACAACGCCACAGCATGTGCAATGTTCCATAAGCAAAGAGAAACTCCCTGAATTATGCCAAACTTAATACTTTGTCTCATGCTCCTTTTCTTGGGGGTTTCCAGAGATATTTCGGCTTTTTTGAGTATATGATCTTCATGGCAAAACGATGCAACGGTTCTTATGTTTTGTGCAGACTCAGAAGCAACAGAAACAAGTTCATTATGTGCAGCAGCTGAGTCTCCTGCAAAACCCTTTGCAGACTTGGCTTGAATGAGACCACCAATGAAGTGGCAAGGCATCACAGCCCAAGCTACCAACCCCATTCTCCAGTTGACATACATGCTCACAACGGTTGCAATCAGTATGGAGGAAATGCACTGGACAATGACAGACATCCGGTCAGCAATTACCACTTTGACCATTGAAGTATCATTGATGATCCTTGAGGTGAGCTGTCCAATGCCATTCTCAGGTTTCTCATACCATCCGATTTCATTGCGTAGCACACCTGCAAGATTTCAATGCTAATGTTTAGTAATACCTTCAGGAAGAAGAAACGTTGCATTACTGAAATGGATACATGAGGTGATGAAACAGTTGCACTGTATATAGAAATGAACCTGAATAGAGAGCGCGTCTCAGGTTTGTCATGGCCTTCTCTCCAACCATTCCGAACAAGTAGTGTTGCAAGGTGTGAGAGAACAATGAAATGAATCCAATTAGAGCAAATGTGATTGAATATTTTGAGACTTCTCTCTCAGCATGCTTGTGGTAGTATGCTACTCCTATTGTTATGATGTAATACCCAAAGACAGGCTTTGATATACCAGAGAAAGCTGCTGCAAAAGAACCAAGAGTCAAATCTTTACAAGTTCTCTCTTTTTCAAGCCAAACCAGATTCTGAAGAATATGGCTCTTTTTCTTATTGCCTCTTCTTCTTGCTTGGGAGGCTCATTAGGATATCGGTCGCTGTGGGGCTCTTTGGCTTGTCTTATCTGTTCAGGTGAACACTTTTGGTGGATGCTTTCAGATTTTTCAGAGGGACCATCTTCTCTGTTAGTCATTCAGTATGCAAATGAATTCTGGTTAGATATCTATGGCTCTACATGTATAGTTACATGCAATGGAGACTAAGTGTGAATTAACCTTATTTATGAACTGGGTTGAGATTTTGCATGCTAAATAAGTTGTTGTAAAATTTACTGCTTTCAAGTAAGCTCCGGTGAGTTCCTGATTCTGTAACTTGTCCATTCTCTACAACCGCAATCATATCTGCATTAACTATAGTTGATAGTCTATGTGCAATCAAGATAACTGTCCTTCCCTGCATAGCCTTGTCAAGAGCTTCTTGAACCATCTTCTCAGATTCCGAGTCAAGAGCACTTGTTGCCTTTTTCAAGCAGAAGAATAGGAGGATTCTTGAGAATGGCTCTTGCTATGGCGATTCTCTGCTTCTGTCCTCCAGATAACTGTACTCCCCTTTGTCCTACCTGTACCGCATTTCAGACGAGGTGTTACAAATCAAGAGTCATAAAACACGTATTAACAGATTGCAGGTTACTCCGCCTTGGCTAGTGGATGAGTTGAGTAGCTGACCTCTGTGGAGTACTGATTTGGAAGTTGGGATATGAAAGTGTGTGCATTTTCTGGATCTCTACATCTTCCGCATCCATCTTACCAACTTTCATATTGTCTGCAATGGTGCCTGCAAACAGTGATGGTTCTTGCGAAACAGCTCCTATGTTTTTCCTCAGGAATTTCAAGTCAAGATCCTTGATGTTGTGGTTGTCAATCAGAATCTCCCCTGAAGATGAAAGTTTAAGGCAAATAGGAGAAGAAACTTGCCCATTTGTGTCAAGTTGAAGATTAAGGAGGTATGTACAAACCTTTTGCAGGATCATAGAATCTTGCAACTAGTGAGATGATAGTACTCTTTCCACAGCCACTGCTACCTACAAAGACTACCGTTTTTCCTGCTGGAATTGATAATGAAAAGCCTTGAAGGATGGCTCTGTCAGGCCGGGAAGGGTAGGAAAAGTAAACATCGCGTATGTCAATGTTGCCGTAAATCTTATCAAGTTCCTTCCCGGGTGAATCATAACTTATAGCTGGCTTTCTATTGATCACCTTGAAAACTTCAGTTCCTGCAGCCTTTGCCTGATTGAAGACTTGCATGTCCGGCGCAGCATAAGTGAGTGAACTGAAATTCATACAAGTAAATGGCTTGAACTTATGTAGAACTTTCTGATCTTTTACCACAAGAGTGGAACTATATATTATGTTGCTTACATGGCTTCAAAGAGAATGCTCATGACAGCAGCTATAATATCCCCACCGCTTGCCCTCTTGGCAGTGACTACAACAGCACCAACCCAAATGATGATAGCCCAAGAAATGAAGGTCACAGTTTGAAGCATTCCTGTTCCAACTCCCTTGATTAGAGCCTCTCCTTTGCTTAGCAAATACTGTTTGGCCATGCAGTTTGAGAAAGATTTGATCGCCGAGTTTTCTCCAACGAATGCGTATACTGTCTTGATCTGACATATGGTCTGGAATGCAGGAATATGATCAGTTAGTGAGATATATAGAATAGATACGAGTATATATTGATACTATTGTTGGAAATGAACATGGACTTTACCTGTTCTACCATAGAGGTAGTTTCCGACAGGTAAACCATCCTAGCAGCCGAAATGGCGTTCATTTTCTTAGTGTAAGTGGCTCCGATTACAAGAATCAAAGGAACAACCAACAAGGTAAGCAGTGCAACTTCCCAACAGCATATTGCAGCAATCAAAATTCCCGAAAAGAAAGTTGCCAAACTTGAAAGAAAATGACCCAACTGTAAGTTCATCATGAGAAACTTGTAAGTAACTAAAGCAAGAATGACTGGTAGACAGCAGGTATATACATCTATACAGTAGATACCTTCTCTCCGATTGCATCGTGTATGATACTCGTGTGGTTACTAATTCCGGTGATCACTTTTCCACTGGTTAAGTCTGTATCGAAAGCCCCAACCTCCTGGCTGAGCACTGCTCTTAGATATGCCAGTCTTAGACGTGCCACTTGTCTTTCACTTGAATACATCCAGCATCCAACTTCTGCAAAATCCAAAACACCATGGATGATTAGGAAAGTCACAAGTATGTGATTTTCAAAGAATTTGCAGAGTGGTTAAGGAAACGTACCAAGTATTCCAGCCGGAAATGTGGCGAAGGCCATGTACCACACAAAGGGAATAACCTGAACAAACACAAAAAAATGTACAAACTAATGAGTTAACCCCTCTCACAAGCAATTTATACTTTCTCAAAAACGACTAGTTCTCCGAAAAGTTTACCTTGTTCAGTGCTTTAACTATGGCAGCTGTGTCGTTAATATTGCTCCCAAAGGCATTGAGTGCTCTGCCAAGCAGTAGATATCCAACTGGAAAAGCCATACCATGGACAACAGAACCCAAAGTCCCCAATACCATCATAATCCAATCCCATCCGTCGGCATAGCTGAGCAGCTTACTGAATCCCAACGTTTCTGATGAGCTTCCCTTTGACTCATAAGTGGTTGTTTTTTTTATTTTTTTTTTATTTTTTATCTACCCAACACTAGTCATCGAAGTTGAGACCTCTCTAATTTCGTGTGATATTATGGTACAACAAAACACTGAAGGTCAAGTATATACGTACATGTCTACATGACAAAGTCATAAATCCTTATGTTTTGGCTGTCTTTATATCATCATATTACCATTTGAACAAACAAAGCAATGACAGATGCGTAGTTCACCTAATAACTAGAACCTTCATTTGTTATGATGACAATTTTTCCATTATCACACTGTTTCCTGAGGAAATTGCTTTTGGGACTCATTGGTTAATTAGTATCAATGGCCAGAGATAAAAAAAACTGAATGAAAAATTGGAAAGTTGAACAGAGAAATTTTACCATACACCGGTTTGTGAAGCATATGTTACACTGATAATCAAGAGAAGGTATCAGATATATTAGACCAGGTCCATTTTCTCTTCTACCTTTGCTTTTAAATTCAGATTAAGCTGCCCGGATTACATATTTATCAACTGAACGAGGAGAGAAATGATACAATGAACTAATGGGAGAAACCCAGTCGTCAAGATTGGATTGCCATGTCCTCTCTGATAGCGCTCGCTCTTTCGTTATATTTAGGATGAGAGGGAGCCTTCAGCTTTACTGAGTTACTGAGTTGGGTAACACAGAACACTGGATGAGAACAATTAGCATGGTAGACTCTATAGGCTGTACTCCTAGGTGTAGCTAATGTGAATATAGTTTCAGTTTAAGAAGCAGTGTACTCTAAGATGCAGGAAGATGTACCGTAGAACTTTCCACTGTGTGCATATTCAGGCATTCTAACTTCATCACTGAGGGAAATGTCTATTCCACTATTTCTAAAGAACGAAATATAAAGCCATGTTTAATAATCTGATTCCCTTGATCCCTTCGACCTGAACACCGTGACACCTCCATGTCTAATTCCCTCTTTCATTTCTTCTTCAGAAAACAACCGCCGTCACAATTTATTAGTCAAGGTCACTATCTATTTTCTTCTGAAAAAAGGTCATTGTCTAGTTCTTTTTTTTGTCCAATTACATGAATCTCCAACTCAACTAGGCCACAGATCACCAATCTATCACAGGAGTCTCGTTACATCCTTAATCTCAATGTCCAGATCGAGATGAGTCAATCTCCTTCCAACATCATATGCAAAAACCGTCAGTATATTTGTCATTTTAACTATTCGTCTGATCAGACCAGCAGGCAAACCACATTATGTTCTCTTGTTACTGAAACCTAGTCTTTTGCAGCCAAGTCAAACAGAAAAACACAAAGTGACCTCACAAATCTTCATGCTATAATACTTAAAACATTGTATTAAAACTTAATACCATTATACGCAAAAATAATCATTTGCAAGCATGACTTAATCTAGTAGAAAACAACCAATCTTACTGCAAATTCAACTTAAATTCCATGAAAAACTAAATCTATTTGAAAATGCAGTTACGAAAGAATCAGTCAGCTAACCAGCATGTACACACACTATACCAACAGGTAAACCATACTATATATATTTACTAAAAAGTATTCCTGAATAAGCACAATTCTGCGTGAACCAAATTGAATCTGGGCTTTCAAAATGAATTTAGTAAAACATGCAGCAAGACCAAAAATCATAGTTCACCAGACATTACTCCCACTGACCATAAGGATTCCTGTTACTTCAAAAATACAAGGACTTTAAAGTTCTTATGTTCAAAATTCTCTTATTCTCGCACTAACAAGGTGTCCAAAATTCATTTTCCATCAGGCAAACGAAAAGCTTTCAACAAGGTGAAGACAAGCAAAAAAATTTACTCCCGCTGTTTCTTATTTTTTAACCTTTCCTGATTAACTCAAAAATAAAAGAATTCATACAGTGGTGACAAAACAATGAGAACAAGAACCATTGGATGCAGATTTTAGAAGAGTGGATCAATTTCAAGTCCAAAAGAGAACGGTTTTAATAATAAAAACAAATACAGTACCAAAACACATATAATCCTTCTCCCTGTTTTTATGATTTACTTATGCGTACAGTGTGACCATTGAACAAAAATAAGTAACATATAGAGACTAGAAGTCAGAGTCAGTTTTTATAAGCATACATACAATGGGTGTTTGTCTTTTGACTATAAGCATACATGCAACCTATTTAGACTTTTAACTGAAATTTTGAACAGAACCTGCAATAAGTACAACTTGAAATATATAAGCAGCATAAATAGCCAAAATATATGTATCAATAAATGAAAATAGTGATATAACTATATACCAAAGGAAAATTGAACCTATATAAATTGATGGAAATAAGACATTGTATTTTCTTCAAATACATGTATTAATAATTACTTAAATGTAGTACTACTACCATGACTATGAAACTAGCACCCCAAAGATTCATACAAGACAACGTATTCTTAACATAAATGACTGGGCGGAGCTTGCTAGCCTGATCTACTTGTGATGTGCCCAAAAACGACAGAAGCCTAACGCCTATCCCTTCAACACGGAACAGGGCAGACTCCTATTGTGGTTAGCGCCCTAGGATCTTTTCTGGTACTTTACGACTTAAGCAAAGTAGATAGATGAACTTGAAGATAGAAACACAGCACACACAATTTTATAGTGGTTCAGCCAAAACCCTGGCCTATGTCCACTTATGTGATCTCTCTTGAGAGATCACTAGCACTATGGAGAATAACAACCTGATTACAAGTACTTATTGAAATCCCTATGCTAATCCCCAACTCCCTGATAGATCTCTCTATCACCCTTAGCTCTCGGTTTTCTGTGCTCTCAATCTTAACCCCCTGCAGCTCCTATTTCTAGTGAATAGGGGCTGCTGATACAATAAGGTTTTAGGACTCCTAAACCTAGTCGACAAAATCCTAACAGATCTTGAAAGATTACTTTCCTAGAACTTATAGAAAAAACCTCTTTCCTTTCTGGATTTGGATTTGCTTACTGAATCCTAACTTCCAAATCATATCAACGAGCCAAAACACAACAACTCCATCATCCTATACTTTAGTTCTGAATGTTTCAAGTTTAATCTGCGAGCATGACACAAGACTGGGCAGACTTCATCCTCCTATAGTTTAGTTTGAACGTTTTAAGTTTAGTCTGAGAGCATGATGATGAGAGAATTCTGTTTCTGTTAACTCCTCATATCAATGAACAATAACAAAAGCAATACTGAAGTACTTTGCTAAGCAATAAACAACAACAACATAATGGACCATGGTTTGAAAGTATGTCATAGCTCTATCCGCAACAGCAAAACAACACCAACAGCATGACAACTGGATCAATTATCACCTCTAACTATGATCAAGCACCAAAGAAACATGATTAACCAAGCCACACAACCTAACACTTATTATTGAAAATGGTTAGACATGCTCTTTAATGCTAGAACTCCCCACACAACGTAAACATAGCTTCACCTTCATGCATGTGTTTTGACTTCAGAAAACGCTTATGAATATATATGGCTCAATCTACATGCACAATTTAAACGCATAAAAACAATTGTTGTCAAAACCAATCAACTAAGATAAAGCACAGACATAATTAGTAGAAAAATAAACTTCAGCAGTCCCAGACTTAAACATAGAACTTTACTTAAGAGCTGGGATCATTATTCCTTTAACAGAAATGAAGATGACAACAACTAAATCAATTCATGTAACCGATAAAATAATGGAGCACATTACTAGGAATGGGTTGTTACGTTTCAAGATGAGAAGGATACACAAGGAAATAGTACTAAAAACTACCCACAACCACAAGAAATCTTGTACTGAAATCCAAGTTTCAAGGAAATAAATGCTAAACCCCATAATCGAATTTCAAGGAATTAGCAGGACATATGCTTCGATGTCAACAAAAGAAAGCACCAGATACCAAATCTCAAATATGTGTATTACTAGTCTCAAATGTTACCTCAGAATAACCTTCTGCAACAGTAGATCAACAAACACAGAGATATCTGATCCAGAATCCAAGCATCTAAGCCATCAATGAGCGAACAAGAACACTTTTGAACACTGTTAGTCTTAATCTGAACAAATGGTTCTATAAAGACACCAGAACTATTACAATCAAAAGCAGAATTTGCCGATTTGACTCTTCGCAGAATTTGCCTAAATCAAACATGATAGTAAAGGCTGTCTCCTGTCTCCTGGAAAATGTACTCAATCCTGGCTCCTCCTGACAATGCCTTAGTTGACCTTCCAACCAACATGTTACTAGTATCTGTCAATTAGTGAAACAAACAGAAACGTTACTATCGTTAAGAGTAACATCAAAAAGCTAGTGCTCAAACAGCAAAAGCAACATGCTAAGAGGTGAAACACAAAATAGAAAAACAAAAAATACAGATATCAAGCTCAAAATTGACAACATCAAATAAAGAACTAACATCAATAAAGACAATCCAGAGGAATTGAAACCAGCAATGCTTTTCTCCCTGAAAAGGAAATGAGTAACTAATTTGAGCAACATACAGTGCTTTTGTTTCCATCAATGCTTCTTGGTTATTGGATAAAAAAAAGACCGAAAATTTCCTAGTAATCAATCACCATGAGCAGGACATGAATAACCAAATTTCAAGGTTCGCTGTCATCCAAAATCCGTATGACCACATGCCTAATTCACGACCCATGACTGCTACTATTATCGAAACCCAGCTTTTCCTCTCGCGGCGGCGCGATCCGCCGAGTCTCCCTCTCCATCCTCTGCGTCTCGTCGACGGAATCATCCACTCCTCGCTCGCCGGCGGCATCATCCGCTCCACCTCTTCAGATCCGTCAAGGCCCGCCTCGTCACATCGCCGCCGCTTGAAGATCTAGCGAAGGGGAGGGGTAGAATCGGAGGGCCATTAAATCGGGGAATTGAAAGGGAGGGGAAGATGAGGCGGTGGTCACATCGAAGTTTGCATTGGTGAGTGAGTTGTGCGCGAAGGCGAGTTTACCTGGTTTCCGCCTTTATTTTTATTTTATTTTATTTTTTCTTTTCAATTTTTTTGTACAATCTCTATAAACTTACTTCACATTAAAATGCCAGTTTGGGAACGATTTTGAAACTGCTTTTAGGGTCAAAAGTGATTTTGGGACAACTTGAGTGTTTGGTAACCACCCGTAGAACTGATTTTAGAGGAATAGATTCTCTTAAAAACGGGTTTTAGAGAAACAGGGTAAGAGGTGCTTTTGCGAGAATCAATCTCAGAAACATAAAAAGATTAAATGAATTTTTCCTAAATCCTATTTTGCCCTTTTAAAAACAGTTTATCAAACATCTCAACTAATTCCTCTCACAGCAATTCCAGAAGCAATTCTTCTTACAGCAATTCCAGAAGCAATTCTTCTCACAGCACAGCTGTCCCAAACTGGGCCAAAGTTTAAAACCAAAAGAGGGTACATGGTAATTTACATCGAGTGATTAGCTCCACTACATTTGGGTAATTTATGGTTAAAACATGTTTTTAACTACATAATGTTTAAGAAAATTACTTTTCTGTCCTTCTGTTATATGTCTTGACCTATTCGTTTTCTTATTAGAATAGATTATAGTTTTGATAGATGTTCTAAATCATTCGGGTGACTCTATCTATCAATAAATTAGTAAGACTATTATTCCCATTCAAGATCTCCCAATCTTTTAACCCCAATATTCTCTTTTGAACCATCACGTAATACCTGCAAATAACAAAGATAACACAAGAACGATAGCAACATTATGCTCCTTAAGACGCACAACACTGAAAAAATCACTCAAACATTCTTGGGTTTTCCACTGTATTGCTCAAAATACAGACGGCACACTATAATTCCACTACAATTCTCCCAAACTTCCGAACTAATTCAGAGCATATTAAGATTAGCAAATCAACAGATCTGGCCAAGAGGCTCCAATATGTTTAAGGCTTATCAATATCAGTAAATTAATCCAGTATGAACTACAAGTATAGCTAGGGAAACATTTTAGAGATAACATTAAAGCAATCACATATTAGAGATCCTAAGTGGTAGGTAACGGTGCCAGTAAATTAATCCAGTATGTTTGAGGCTTATCAAAATCAGTAAACAAATCCAGTATAAACTACAAGTATAGCTAAAGAAACATTTTAGAGGTATTATTATAACAATTACATTTCAAAGATCCAAATTGGTAGGTAAAAATGTCAAGAGCAACAGTCCCAGCAGTTTGTAGAACCGTAGATTCCAATATGTTTAAGGCATCAATTCAGAGCATATTAAGATTAGCAAATCAGCAAATCAGGCCAAGAGGCTTCAATATGTTTAAGGCTTATCAATATCAGTAAATTAATCCAATATAAACTACAAGTATAGCTAAGGAAACATTTTAGAGATAATATTAGAACAATAACATATTTGACAAACCACCCAAATGGAACGAACAAACTGACATACATTGATCAACGCCTTACGAGTCTCCTCGAGTTCATTTTTATAGCTTTGCTCCTTTCGGAAAGAGTCGGAGAGACCGATTATCTTCTTTCCCCCTTCCATATCCCCACTCACTGCCTGGAGTTGCTTTTCCAGTTCAGCCACTTTCATATGGAGTTTCTCATTTTCTCCCTGCAATTGCAAGTCAATAAGCAAATTTAAGAATTCATCGATTCGTTCATCAGTTACCAAAACAAACAAACAAAGAGATTTGTTCATCCAAATCTGATAATTTCAAAAAGATAACTGACAACAAACCTTTTTCTCTTCTACCAATGATATCACCCTCCTAGTTTTCATCTGCTCCATTGTTGCCATCTCTTTCTGAAAGGAAAAAGCACAGCAGTTGCTCACATTATACATAATGGCCAAGAGAATGTCAGCCAACCATATTCTAGCTACTAGATTACCCACCCACAAATAGATACAGAATTCATTGACATCAACAGAGTACTGATTACCATATCTTGCAGTTTCTTCTCAAATTGTTGAATCTCATTACTCTTCACATCAGTTGCAATCGCCAATTCAAGGTTCTTCAGCTCAAGCTCAAGCTTCTCTTTCTGCCATAGCTGGTTAATCATAAAACAACATGTTTCAGAGGCTCGCGACTTCATCCAACCATAACCACCAAGTAAAACCAAATAACTCAAAGCATACCTTCTGTTCCTGAGCCAACAACTGCTCCACTTCATCTGCACCCTTCTTCTTCGGTGTGATATTAGTATCACTCTGCAAGAGAAAGACAACTACTTTATCCCCCATCAAAAAGTCACAAACAGTACATTTAAGAGTCAAAATTGCAGGACACAGTAGCACAAAATCAAGATAAGTAAACCACCAAAAGTTAACCTGAAGCTCTACAAATACAGTAGCACCGGGAATCCTTATACAAACAACAATTCATCAACACAACATCTTATTAACATTAAGCTCTATCTAGCAAGGCTTTTTCCTACTCTAAAGTCACAAACAGTACATTTAAGAGTCAAAATTGCAGGACACAGTAGTGCAAAAACGAGATAAGTAAACCACCAAAAGTTCATTAGTAAAATGTGGAGTTACTAATCAAACAAGACAGCACTGCACAACCATGAATCCTGATTCAAACAACAATTAATCAACACTACATCTTATTAACCTTAAGCTCTATCTAACAAGGCTTAATCATACTCTAAGCATATCAGTCAAGTACATTTCATTGTAATATTCCCATTTAACGACATATGATGAACAATAATGTAAGCTAATCTTCAAAACCCTTAACCCAAAGCCTCTTAACAAAAATGAGCCAAGTAAACAACCAAAATATAATTCATAAGGAGGAGTTACTAAATGAACAAGACACACTGCACAATCCTGAATCCTTGTACACTCAACAATTAAAGAACAGTACATTGCAGGACGCAAAGCAGAAACAATTAATCAAGTCTACATCTTATTAACCTCGAGCTCTATCTAACAAGGCTTCTAAGCATACCAATTCTCAAAGTTTTCAAGTGCATTATATCGTAATATTCTAATTCAACAGCATATCATGAACAATATTGTAAGCTAGTCTTACAATCCCTCAACTTAAACTCTTAAAGTCGGAAACTTTAACTCCAATTATGAGGAAACTGAGACTCACCGATGTGGGATTGCCCTCAACTTTGTTCACACAGCCAACTTTCACTGCATCACAAATTCAAACAGTCAAAATTCCACAACAGAACTTCCTTGATCAATAAAAGCTTAAACACTTGTAAAACCTTGTTACCTGGGGAAGACAAAGACTCGACATTTGGGCTAATGGGCTGTTGGCTTTGATAACCAAGATGCTTTTGCAACGCCATTCCGGCAGCAGAGGCCTCAGCTTCCTTCTTGGAGCCGAGGAAGCCCTGAGAGACGAAGCTGACGTCATTGGCGACAACGGTGGCGGAGAACTGAGGAATGTGATCAGGGCCTTGCTTGGTGATACAGTACTTGGGTGCAGCCCACCCCTTTTTGGCGCAAACCTCCTGCAGCAACGTCTTGTTGCTCATCTGGGTTTCTTATAAAAATGGAGTCTTTCTGGGTTGTTTGAGAAAGGTTTGAGCTTTCTGGGTTTTCGAAAAGATTGGAGCTTTCTGGGTTTTTGAGCTCCTGCAAGTGTTGAACTTGGTGAGTGAGAGAGCGAGTGACTGTGAGAAGAAGAGAGGACAACATTTCAAGACATGGCAATTTAAGGAGAATTGGGCCTTTAGTGGGCTATATCTCTCCGTATAACATAAAATTTCATCTAAGATTTCAAGTCCTAACGTAGGCATACTCACCCACCCAAATGAGAAATCAAGTCCTTCTGGACTTACCGACTCAAAAAAGAATGAGTCAACGTCGTCGGCATCAATATTTCACAGTTTTCGACGACCAATAATGACAGAAGGAATCACATCCCTCTTTAATAACTCAACCATCGTCAACAAGAAACGACTTACAAAAATCATAAATATATCATCCTCATAAGGATTATCGTACATGATACATGCTGCATTTTCAGCTTCCCACACATGAAATAATGAGGAAAACACGATGCTTATTCCCACAATAAATTTCAAATAACACTTCGGTCACATCGTAGTTCTGTTAAGTTTCTATAGACACCCATGTTACTTAAACTAAATTATAATGGCCACCTCCTTAACAAACGATCCAAATCTCTTTATTCATAGACGGTACATTGTACTGATAATGAATACTTATACCTGCTCAATATCTACATTGATAAACTAGCGGATCCAATCTCAAATTGGCCTACTGGGGAAGAAACGAAAAGAAAGAAATCGGCCCCAAGCCCAAATGTGATTTCAGACCCAATCCATACTGTCGTAGAAGCCAACAACCCTGATGCTGTGGTGGCTCTTCAACAGGACGCTTGTCTTCTTCTTATTGGCTAACGATACGTGGTTACGAAAACCTTGTCCAAAAGCAAGAAGGAAAAGGAAAGACGGAACAAACCCGGCCCAAAGCCCAAATCCTGATTCTATATATAATGTAAAAAAGCGAGTCGTCCTCAGATCGAAATCAACAACCAAATTGAAGGCGACGCGAAACCCTAATCGAAGCGAGCGATGACGACCCTCACCGTTGGAGATGATCCCCAGCCTCGAATCCTCATCGCCGAAGCGGAACAGGATGGAGGAGTTATCAGATTCTGAATTAGCCGCCCGCTTTTTGACTCGCGAAGATCTAAAACTCTCGTTCGCAGAAAAGTTTGAAAAGATTTTGGTGGCCTCTGACTTGGCCGATGCAGAACGTATGCATGCTCTTGATTTTACTATTTAGCTGTTTTTGGAATTTCTCTTCATGCCTTTCTGTTTTGTGTGTGTTTACTATCAGAGTTAGGGATGAGTTATGTCCTCGATCGATTCCGTAGTGATCCCCAAGACTACTTATGAACTCATTTTGATTTGATGATTTGCTGCTCATTATCTAAATGTTTAGGTGAGCTATTTGTTGGTTTGAGCCTCCTAGAAATAGTAGTTTGTTAATGAAACGGGGTTCTCTCTTACATGGGTCTTTAGGGTTCCTATTCTCCTACTATACAAGGCAATCTAGGATGCTTGTAATGGTATTGAAGAATATATTGAATTTTAGTTTTCCTTTCCTTTCTCGTTTTTCATTTCTTGCAATGGCATTTCTGGGTTAGGATCGTAACACTCATAAAACATGAATTTCATTATCATGACTTTTTCTTTGATTATCCCATTCGGGGTTCTGATTTTAACCTCCTCTTTTTTTATGGGTGCAAAGGTGCGGCCAAACGTGATCCAAGGGATGGCAAGGATCCACTATACGATCCTGACAAACCTTTACCAGAGGGATTTGCATGGGTTTCTGCCTTCCTTGGGGGGACTGGAAAAACTTATGTAAGTAAGATATTATGCTTTCACTGTGGTGGAAAACACATGACTGACCAATGCTCAATCAAGGATACTCCGCAGGCCATAGAGTTCCAGAAGAAGAATGATCTTTTTGTCTCAGTTGACACACTATTCCGCAGGCCATAGAGTTCCAGAAGAACAATGATCTTTTTGTCTCAGTTGAGACACTCTAGTCATGACTCCTGACACAGGCTCAGCAAGTCCCAAGTAATGTTTTGTGTGTATGACACTCTTGTTTCAACTATCTACCCTAGCTACTTATTATTATGGCCTAGCTACTTGTTATTATGGCACACCAATCTAATGTCATACATATGCGTTGTGACATGCACTGTATTACCTTGTTTGATTATCTATCGTATTTTCTTTAGCCTCTCAAACCATATATCTATGTTTGATATTGCACACAATGTTGCACTATACGTATACCTGTATGTCCTCATTTTTTGAGGAAAAAGATAGGTGATCAAAACCAAAGCCATATAAACTCCTGTGGTCACTGGTGTTTCTGGCAGCTCATCTTTTTGGTTACTCGTTCGGTATCATCTTAGCAGTTACCTCTAAAATTGGATATGTGCTTGCATATGATCAATAGCATCATCTTGTAGAACAGACAGAATATGGATCATTCTGTTGCCGATACAACACGTATAAAAGAAAACTGTACGTTGTTACCAGAGTTTAACAGATTCATTATCAGTGGACGTTCAAAACTTCAAATACTCTTATGTTTTAAGTTATATATATCAAGATTGCCTAGCTTGAATTGACGACTGGAATCATAATCAAGAGTAAACTTTTGATAATGAGAATTAAAGATTTGTCTGCAACTCATTTTTCAAGTCAAAGTTAACCTAGCAAGCTTGTTAGAGACTAACAGAGCTCAAGCTGGGCTGCTCTCTCAATAACGCACAATATCCTTCCTATTCCTTGTGGAGATGTTGTGTCGGCACAATAGGTCCTACTGTGCATCATCAAAACCTCCAGCTCGTTGACATTATGGAAACAAACTTATTGAAATGATCGGGAGGAAAATGGCGAGTCTTCTTGTCAGAATCATAACCAATGTTGAGAATCAAATCTTCCACTCGAACTCCTCACAAAAACATAGTGGGAAATTGCAAACCGAGGAACTGAACATATTGTTCTGGCATATCCTCCCTATGGCAGAACAGAACAGAAGAGACCAATTGATGCTAAGGGAGGGAGCCAAAACTCCCCCAACCTCACATAATCCATTATTCACTGTCTTCTCTGTTTGTGATGAAGTGAGATGTAAATTGCAAAAATAAGTAACAACCAAAAACGGAGTACATGTGTGCAGGAAATGAGGAATTCTAGCTGCTAGGGCAATAACAATGCTACTCATCATCAAGTTGTATTTGGGTTGGAGATGTAAAATTGAGAAACTTAAACATATTATAGGTTTTAGGACAATGGTTGGAGATGGCCTAATGATCCACTCGTCTTGGTCTTTGTAGTTAATTAGTACATGTATTAAGATTCTAATCGTCTTTTACAATCGAAAGTGATTCGAAATTAAAGAACTTGTCCTTTTTAGTCTGAGATCTTTTTTTTTTTTTTGGTAAGCATAGAGAGACAAACATCGTCCCCCTACTAAAATTTATTGAAAAAATAAGAAAAAAATACAATAAGCCAGAGGACTAGGCCAATACCAGCCATATAGTATAAAAAACGTCTAATACTAAGAGAGAAAAACAATATAGGAAAACAAATGAATTACCGAAACCTAAAATTTGGCATACCCAAAAGATCCCGCTCATAATAGGACAAGATAAATGAAGGAGGCACATCCCACCATACCTCCTCAGACATAGATGTTCCATGATTAGCTAGAGCATCTGCTACCCTATTTCCTTCTCTGAAAATGTGAGAAGATTTAAAAGTCATTGTAGAGATCCTGTATAGGCAATTCAACCACCTAACTCGAAGTTGCCAAGGCACAAGTGAAGGAGAACGGATATAGTCGAGTACAGTAGAAAAATCTACCTCCAACCAAACATGCTTCCAATCACGAACCCAAGCAAGCTCTATAGCTGTGATCACTACCATTACCTTTGCCGCAATGGAACTAGGAATATCAATATGGGAAGCAAAAGCTCCAACAAATTGACCTTTATAATAGCGAAAAACAGCGCCAAAACCTCCAATACCCTCTTCATGCTTCCAAGCACCATCTGAATTTATCTTAATCCATCCAATGGAAGGGGGATGCCAAATGACCTCAACCATTCTAGGAATACGCCTCGATCGACAACAGGCACCAAAACTTTTTAAGATACACAAATCATGAATTGTGTTATGCATGTGACCAGTTGCTAATCTACTAGAAGCTTGGATATGCCTTGAAACTAGGCGACAAACCCCAGCAACTGAAAATGTCCTGCTGTCAAACCTGATCTGATTTCTTGCATGCCAGATATACCAGAGAATAGAAGTGAAACATATTAACCAAAGTTCTTTAAGCTGAGGACTTCTATCCATGGCTAAACCCAAACTAAAAACCTCAGCAATTGTGTTTGGAACAAGTCCAATTTCAAAAATGTAAATGAAGTGATTCCAAACTGATGCAGCAAAAGAACAATGGAGAAAGATATGATCTAGAGATTCAGTACTATTACCACAAAATTCACACCGTGAAACCAATGCTACTCCTCTACGTTGCAAAAGATGATATGAAATTACTGTACCTCTCATAACCTTCCAAGCATGCAAAGACATACGAGGCAAAATAAATTTAGACCATAAAGGCTTACCCCATGGCACTACAGGAGATGCTTGTTGCAGAAAGAGAAAGGCCTGCTTAGCGGTAAGTTCACCGGTAGAAGAAGCTTGCCAAATCAATTTGTCCTCCATTGAAGGATTTATGGAAATAGGAACTTGACAGATCAAATTGCACACTGCCGATAGATTGAGTTGTAAAAGAGGAGGCAAAACCCAAGAACCATTATCAATATAGTCTGAGACCAAAGAAGAATTATCATTCAGAGCACCATGATTACCAAAAAATTCAATGAGAGGTCTGCCCAAAAAATTGTCTCTCCAAAATGAGATTTTGTCACCTGTACCAACCAACCACCGAGTGTTATTCTGCACCAACCCCCAAAACTTGCGCACTCCAGGCCATATAGAAGATGGAGCATAAGAACGACGCTTTGAAAAACGATTTCGAATAAAGCAACAACCTTCAAAAGATGAGGTAAAAATTTCCCAACAACGCTTGAGCAAAAGAGAGCTATTTAGCACATCAAGTTTCTTAAGCCCCAAACCTCCTTCATCAATTGGCGCACAACAAGACGTCCAAGAGACCAGAGGAATTCCACGTTTATCAATATCACCAGACCAAAGGAAGTTTCGGCACCATCTCTCAACTTTTCTTAATAAGGACACTGGCCATTCATACACTTGAAACGTGTAGACAAACATGCTATATATTACAGACTTTATAAGTTGGAGACGCCCAGCCATAGACAAAAATGAACCCACCCAACTTGAAAGCTTCAATCTGACTTTGTCAACAATAGCTTGAAAATGGGCAACACGAGGCTTTCCATGAAAGATTGGGGCACCCAAGTACATGAACGGAGCAGTACCTAAAGGAATACCCAAGCAATCAGAGATAGAGTGACGTCGGCGGTTATGTTTCCCAATAAAAACTTGGGACTTGTCCTTGTTAATAATCTGGCCAGAAACACTACCGTATTCATAAAAAAAACTCATTACCCTCAATAGATTCTGACGATTCCCCCTACAGAAAACAATAACATCACCTGCAAACAATACATAGGAAGGAGATAGAGTACCTCTAGGAGAGTGGATACGTTTCACCTGCCCAGAAGATACAAGCATTGAAATACCACGGCTTAAAACCTCCTCCGCCAAACAGAACAGTAAAGGAGATAGTGGGTCACCTTGCCTCACACCTTGCCCACAAGAAAAATAACCATAGGTTCTACCATTAATGAGCAAAGAAAGCCTGGCAGATAATAATAAAACTCGGACCTGCACAAAACTTTCATGAAAACCGAAGGCTTGGAGAACATGTAAAAGAAAGTCCCATGAGAGTGTATCAAACGCCTTGGTGATATCTGTTTTAATTGCTACATTTCCACCATAACATTTTGAGTCCAAAAGATTGAAACACTCAGAAGTCACCAAGATACAGTCTGATATATTTCTGCCAACAACAAAAGCATGCTGCTGAGGAGACACAATACGAGATGCAATTGAAGATAATCGAAGTGCAAGAATCTTTAGAATAATCTTGAAAACTAAGTTGGTAAGAGTAATAGGACGAAATTGCTCGATGGAATCGGCATGATCCACCTTTGGAATAAGAATAATAAGCCCTGAATTAAAAGAAGCAGATAACTGACCATGTGTAAAAAAATATTGCACCGCTTTGATCACTTCTACACCCACAATATCCCAACAAGAAACAAATAAGTGACCATTAAATCCATCTGGCCCTGTAGCGCTATCAGTTATGCTTAATTTCTTTCCTTCGCTGGTATAATTAAGAGCCGGTAATTCATACGAATCTGCACATCGTGAAATCTGGCTTAAGAAATCTGATGATCTTTTCTAGTCTCCTAGTGTAGCTACTCTTTTAAGATGATTATTGGGAATTTTTAAAAGAAATGTTCTAGGATATTCTCTATGTGTGCCTTGGCCTTATGCCAATAGGATATGTAGTTAGACTAGATCTATGTATTCATATCCTTACCATATTGGTATTGTGTAATTCCCTATATAAAGGGCTCCTATCAATGAATAAGATGATGATTCTCTTGCTATCTCTTTGTCTCTACACTTTATCTTTCATCACGTTATCATGCACTTTGTTCTAACCCTAGAGCCAATAGCCTACCATTTTTTTCTAAACCCTAAAAACCAAAACCCTAACATCGGGCAGCCTTGTTTTTCCCTATTTCCGACCAAAATTCCGACTGCCCTCCGCCGGAATTTTATATCCCCAGAAAGCTCTCTCCGCCCTGGATCCAACGCCACCGGTCTCACCCTGAGAACCGGCCGGAAAGTCTCCGAACCGGCCGCCGGAAAATTCCAGACCGCCGCCGCTACCGACCACCGGTTCACCACCTTCCCTTGCTCTGATCAACCTGAAATTTTGACAGAAGCTTCCCCATCCAGAGCTGCTCCTCCTGTCAAATTTTTAGCCCCAAATTCGAAGTATAAGTAGGCGAAACGTTATTTCTCCTCTCGGCAGCCTTTAGAAAGGTATGTTTTGAAACCTTAAACTTTTCTAAGTTCAATAACTCGGGGAGGATAAAATCATTTCCTCCCTTCTCCATCTCCATTCTATGCTTGGGATTTTGTGTGTGCAGGTACCAAAAATCCCGAAATTTTATTCGCGGGTCAAGAGTATGTTGGATCACTCTTGTTTCTTTGTCCGGGTTGTGTTTGATCAACCCCGACCTTTCACCAGATTGTGTTTGATCAATCCGAGGCCTTTTTCCGAATTGTGTTTGATCAATTCGCGGCTTTTCCGGATTGTGTATGATCAATCCGAAGGACAAACCATTAAAAGCATCGTTTGTGACCTCTATCGAGTCTCATAACAGCTTTGGTTTTGTATGACAAGAGCAATGTAACATTCT